>NW_009631615.1:65916-106379 GCF_000690535.1 Cariama cristata | reverse complement strand
TCCCAAATCTTACCTGGGTAGTGGACTCTTAATTCCTCCCTACCACCCTCTTCCCTGCCTGACGAGATGTGTGTCATAGACATGTACACAAATAGATGAGAAGACCTGAAATGGGAATGTATGAGATATGAAAAAAAAATCTTGAAGGGTCTGACCTTTACAAATCAGTCAATGCTCTGGTGCCTACCCCTGAGAATGATTGCTACCGGCCATCCCTGCACTCTGAGAGTATTTTCTATATATCATATAAAACACATTATAATCCATCCATCTAACTATCGATTCATCTTTCCAGTTGTCTCGTGTATATAGATGAACCTAGAGGGGGTTTAAGTTCAGTTCAGGCTCATGTGCAGAAGCCTATGGCTTCAAATCCAAAACTGTCCCCGCAGAACAGTTTGGGCTTCAGTTTGAAGAAACTGCTGATCTTGTTAATAGCAAAATAAAACCTTTCCAATACAACAAATCCTTTGGTTTGTACTTGGGGAAGATGAGCCTGTAACACTCAACCTCACGATGCCTCTGGTTTTTAACAAAGTGGGGAGGTGTAAAAGGGGAACTCAGTCCTCGGCAGGTTTGAGGGCAGTAAGAGGAACAAAACACAGGATACTGAGAACAATAAAGCCCTATTTTCCAAAACAAAAGAGACAGCATTGCTTTTTTTTTTTTTTTTTGAGTATTTATACCTTATAAGTACTGCTCTACGTGCAAATCTGCATGTGAAAGAGACAGCAGGATATCCCCTTAAAGCTTTGGGCAGTGACCCAGTGAAAATGATGTTCGATAGGTCTACTTTCACCTGCCAGACTGCCAGCACACATACATTGTGCCCTAAGGTACTGGTGCCCTGATCATCCAGATGGGTATTTATTTTCCCTCATGGATCTTGCCTGGCTTATGCACTTGACTTTTTGTTCCTGGGAAATAAGGGGACCTGGTGGATGCTGACTTCATCTTGGGAAATATGTCTGTAGTCCCAGACCTCTTGCATATGTGAGAAGTTCCTGGACATTTAGTGAGCATACTCCAGCATGTAAAGAGTCCCAGGACTGGCCCAGTGGTAACGCTAAGCTATATAAAAGGGTCTATTTGTCTGTGTATCCTGATAGCAGAAGTATAAGTTTTCAAGGGACACCATGTTCATTGAATCTACTTCCCTGTTGATACCATGAGCAATCACAATGTGAAATTCTGTTCATAAACACATCAAATTCTAATATAAAACTATGTAAGTCTTTTGCTATCCTTTCCTCCCTTCTTGTCTAATATCAGTTGGGATAAACTCTTCCGCAACCTCTCTTCTAATTTCCCACTTGAGTTTATTTCAAGATAATTTACATGCAATTTTAAAATGTGCCCAAACCATCTTTTATCTAAAATCGTTCTTTCTCTGTCCCTGCCATTTTCTATGAGCCAACTCTGCATGAATTTAGTAGAGAACAACCATATTCTCTTTTAGCCTAGATATTGTGATCCCATACTCCTTCAGGGCAGAGCAACAGCATAGTCCACGCATATGAAGGTAGTCCATATGATACAACCAAGACAGCCTTAAACTACCCAGCATAGCTAACGAATAAGTATATCTAGGTGGCAACATAGAACTTAAACGATTGATGAGAGTATGTGCCAAGGGTCCTAGGTCTGTTTTGCAATGTGTGCTCAGCTTGGGTGTTTGTGGTTGTGGGTTTGTTTATCTGTGCCCACACTGCCTAGTTGAGAGCTTGGTCTCAGACCTTGTATCTGAGTTGCCTCACAGGTTCTCACTGTGTTGGTCTGCTCTGAGGTTGCCCAGCCCTGCCTGCAGCTGGTGCTTACCCAGCCAGAGGCACAGTTTGGGGTATGCTCACAAGCTGCCTTGGTGAGGAAATGCAGATAAGGGAAAAGGTAGGGTGTTCTCTACGTATGGGACATGTCACGGGTTTGTACATCTTAGGCACACTGCACTGAGGCCAGAGGCCTCTGCAGCAGGGACCTGAGTGGGGCAGGCAAGCAGGCCAGAGACAGATGCATTACTCAAGGCATTATAGACATAACCCCTGCCCCCTCACTTAGAGATGAACATCTGTTCTCGTCTTTTCCTTATCCTGAGACCATGACCTCTGGCTGTTGGCACTTCCCTGCTGTGCTCTTCATTCTCTAGGCTTTATCTCTTCTTCTGAAGCAAGATCCGAATGCCTCCTTTGCCACTAATGGTTGCTTGGCTTGACTCTGCAGACTTTAGGCAAGGCCAAGCTCCATTGACTTCAGTGCTTTGAGTGCAAAAGGAGCTTGGCCACCGTCCATCCAAGAAGATTAGACCTTCTGTGCTTGTGGCTTTGTATGCCTGGCCAGAAAGATAAGAACCACAGCCAGCCCTTTTGCCCATGGAGAAATGCTTTCCACAGGACTGCCATTTAACAAACAACTGAGTAAGCAGTGTAAATTAACTAGCTGCTTTCACCCACTGCCAGAATCACGAAATAAAGGCTCTCTCACTGGTACAAATGTGCAGGTAGACTCAGGGCCTGAATTAAAGCATAGCCTCCCAAAGAACTGGAAGAGGCTATCACAGGGTTAAGGTTGCAAGCAGGGTTTTCCTTGGTACTGGACTAGATCCACTCTGAGCCAGAAAGTGATTTTCTCCCAACACTGCTCCTGCTTTCAAGGATGATGTGTTCACTCTCTTCCTCCCTCCCCAATTTCCCATCTCTCAAAGGTTAAGGTCATCTGTGGGGTAAGCTTGCTGCAGTATAACAGATAGCAGTCCATTACTTCAGTCCTACACCCCAGGAGGACCAGACCTAAACCTATTCCAAAATAGGATGCTGTGGCATTTCTGAGGCATACGGGCTTCCTTCTGAAGGCTTAGCCCTATCATTATGCAGGTGGTATGGTTATGCTCTCCTTCCAGTTCTATTAATGAAAAAATACAGTTTAATTATTTTAAGATAACCTGAAATAAGCCCCTTTTCAGCTGAAAAAAAACCAGCAGTCATGCCACCTTCTCCACTGGTTTGTGTAAACAGATTTGAATTCACACCTCAAATTAGATGTGTGAAAACCTAGCCTAAAGATAAACCCCTTAGCTGTGCATTGGATCAGGGCTGCAGCTCTTGAAGGAGCTGGCAAAAGGAAAATAGCAAATAATAATAATAAAAAAAAAAAAACAAACAAGGAAAGACTCAGAGAAAGAAGAAGATTATCTTAATCTTGACAGTGCCTCTTTAAAGAAAATCTTCTGTGAAAGGACTTAGAGCATTAACTTTTTCTTCCATCCTCTTTCACAGCTAGGAAATGCATATTGGGGGGAACTTTAAGCCCAGCCAGTCGCCCAAGTGAGTTCTCTGTTCCTAATAGCAAACGAATAAGCAGAAGCAGAAACCTTGAAAACATTAGTATAGCCTTCAAAGAGTGGAGAAAACAAAAATCCTTAGCTTCCTAAACATTTCCTGAATTGGGAAAAGCATGGAAGTCTTGAAAAATAAAACAAAAGCCCACAATCTTCCAGATTCCAGATCCTCAGAGTCAATGAAATTCCCCATTTCCCAATGAAATTTCAGTCCTTAGAGAATCAGGCCCTCCAGTGCAAAAGTAGCTTCCCCTCACCCCCATCTATGTATAACTGGTATCATCTGGTCGTATATTTTGACAATTATCTATAACATAATTACCAGACTGATGAGTATCGCTGATTAATTATGCTATCTTTCAAAGTTGATCTGGGTACTTAAAATAAACAAACACCCTGGTTGGGTAACAAAGGTGATTTTCTGTGTCTGTTCTAGCCATCTAAGGCTAGTAATCTGATTCCATCATGTAGGGATGTGGTTGGAGACTCCAGGGATTTGTTTCTGATCTGTCATTCATGTGGAGCTGCTTCTCTTCTGGTCCCTGACCGCACCCTGGTTTCTCCCCTCTCAAGTGATAAATATTTTCTTCTTTCTGAGAGCTCTAACAAGAGCGATGTGTGATACTGATGCATTGCTGATGCTTTCCTCCTCTAATTATGCCTAAACATTGCCTTTCTTTCTTTTCTGCCCTGAACAACCACTTTTTTTTTTTTTTTTTTTTTTTGCATCAACATGTACCAAAGCATTAAACAAGACATTCCATTAATTTCTTCATCATCATAACTTAAGCCTGGGACATACCCTTTAAATATTCATTCAGCTATGAAAACTGGGCATTAAAATTTTAATAATGTCAAGCTCATTTGAACTGAGCTCCTGGGGGACTATTACGATACAATTAGAATAAATATGATGATTGATTTGGTGTAAAGGTTCACCTGTCCACATCTGTTAGTGGCCGGAAGCAGCATGCCACCTCTGGCATCACAGCTGATAGCTCCAAGTTATTTACTGCCTGCCTCCTCACCCCCATTTGCTTTTCACTTGCTTGCAAGCCTGACCCCCCTCGCTTGCTTGCATAGCGTGTTCAGCTTGGATAAAGTTGGAAGAGGCAAACCAGGGAGGCCTCGTCGAGAAGAAACAACTCATCCAACTGCATTTTACTCTCTCCTTCTCCTTGTGCTGTGGCATTTGATTAAAGACGGAGCATTGATCACAGCCACTAGAAGTTCAACTATAAACTTTCTGGTGGTATTAGCCATTAACCTTTTTACAGTATGTGCCTGAACTCCCAGGGTCTGATTCTTCTGTGTGGATTGGTAGCAAGCCTAAGCAGCATTGACATGTTTGAACCGGTGCAGAAGAGAACAAGGCTTGCTGCTTTCTAGCAGTGTCCTTCCAAAATCACAGCAGAGAAATGTTCTCAAGATGTGATGCTGAGAGTAAAAAAACCACAGAGAGGGAAACCAAGCGAGAAATCACACTACGTAAGGAACCCCCTGTTTCAAATGCAGGATGTTCTTAAATACACAGACAGATAATTAAAAGATTTTGGTCTACTGGGTGCTGAGCATATTTGAAAATTTGGGCCAGATTGTACTTTCTCTCTCTGCAGTGTGAATTGGGTGCTACATGGTGTAAATATGGAATGAGATAAATTGGAGTCACGACCACTGAGAACAATCACAGAGGGTTTTTTTAGAACATCTACTTTAAATAAACTACTCATTAATTATTTGAATTAATTATTTGAATTAGGGTATAATGCAAATGTTTCTGTATTTAAAGGTAACTCTGATCTAGCCCTGCTTACAAGACAGTTTCTAACTTTTGGGGCTTTACCATCAGTCTCCTGACGCACAGTTCTTTCCTTAAATCCTCAATTTCTGGACCCGAGCAACTTTTTAACAAGAATTTTAATTCCAGAAGAAAAGACAATTCTTTATGCTCAAAATATAGCTCAAAGAAAATGAATACGTGAAAATAAAATCTCTCTTATTTACATTATTATATCATACATGATTGCTTGAGATAATTTATGATTAATGCATCTTTACAGTAGGCGATAAATATTAGAAGTGTTACTTGCTTTTCACTGTTTTAAGCTGTTTCTTTCCTCTCTGCATTTTGCTGAAAGCAGATACTGATCCTAAATCTGTCACTTTCTTTTTCAAATTCAAATCAAGGCCAGTTCCTGTTCCTATTCATTGTCTCAACTTCTGCATTATTCACTTTTCAAAACCTAGTAAAAATACACAAAGCTGTCCCAAAAAACTTTTTCTGCTGAAAACTAAAGAAAACAAAAATTCTTTGACTAAATTTTATAGAAAAAAAATGTACATACATAAATCTTTAGACAAAATCCTTACATTTAGGATCTGCTCTTATTGTCAGCAGCTCATTGCTGCTTCTACATGAAGGACGTAGCACTTCGTTTAATTTACTTAGCAAGGAAATATAATACCTTATGGTAACAATCATTTGAGATCAACAGATCTGTTCTTAGTGTTCGATATTGCTCTCCAAGGAGATCCTTGACTTTTAGTTTGTTACCAAGATACTTGTATAATTCTTGTGGCCTATATACAACAACTTTTCCCATCTGAACCCTTTTATCTTTGTAGTCTTTGCATGAAAGATCATAGGTACCCAGGTCTAGTTAGATGAGCTCCTGTGACCATTCTCATTATTTGCTGACAGATCACAGGACTGAGGTGACACAGGTGAACCTGTGAGTGTTTCTACCCTGATGGTGAAAAGTAAAATTTCATGGGTTAACACAGTTGTGGGAAATGATGTTCATGAATTGGCACTGACTCTGGAAACCATACCTGTTTGATTCCCAAAAGCACCCAGAAGCACAAGACAACCACAGCAAGCACTAACGGCAGTTAGCAAAGGTACTTATGTGTAATGGATGTAACCTACTCTAAGATTTCTATGTCCCTTTGCAGCCTCCCTCCCTGTCCTGTCCCCCCTAAAAAAGGAAGAGATATTTAAAAATAAACTCAGCCCATTACACATTACAATATGGAGACAGGAAAGGGAGATAATGGTCTCTTGATGTTGATTTTCACAGAAGGAAAGGAACAATTTGGAAAGTCTGAAGTCTACTTACTGTGAATGTAGAGAGTGGAAAGATACAGCCTTGAACTCTTTTTTGAGATCTATTACCTATCATCTTCTTCCCTACTTAGTTTCCTCCATGGAAAAAGGGGTTAGACAGTAATCTTTACCTTCAGGGCCCATTGTGAGGATTAATTAGATACTATTCCTACAAAATTGTAAAGTTCTAAAATGCTATATAAGCTCTCAGTGTTATTATAACGTGCCATACTCTGCATAACATATACCGTTGCAATATTACCCCTTGGTTGTTCAAGACTACAGAACTGCTGCTTCTAATTGAGTTAATGGCTTCATAGGTTGGTAATTTAATAAAAGAGACTGCTTAAACCAGCAAGGTTTTGATTAAATGGGGTGTGTGCAAAGGGGAATTTATATTTGTTAGAAGCTCCATAAATCCTAGGTATCAAGGCAGAGATAATGCTGGTATAATAGTCAATTATATAGAGAGGAAGGAAGGACAGAGCTGGAAGCCATCTTGGACATTGGTGTCATGTACTTCTGCAGTCAGATATTTTGGGCTGGTCTCAGGAGCATGCACAAGTAAGGAAAGGTGTGCATTTACAGATGAGATACTGTGCTTCTGCCACGGCTCCCAGTGATTTTTTTAGAGACAGAGAGGCTATATCCTAGGTCACCACGCCCCTCACCTAACTCTAGAGAGAAACTCTATTGTTTCTTTCCAACTGGCCTTACCCCCTAGTTTAGTTCTAATACTCAAAGGAAAATTGGGAATTTTGGGAGAGGTCTATTTGCTTAAACTTTTACTTTTACTTTCGCTTTTACTTAGCTTGTACTTAAATCACAGATATCTCATGAAATTGCCTTTCTGAAGTAAGCGCCTGGCCTTGCCCATGCAGAGAAACGGGCTGCTTGGAGACCTCCAGAGGGAGCTCTTGGCTGCATAAATTTAGACAACTAAATTATGCAGATCCAATTTCCTAGATGGAGAAATTAAGGATTTACTCTGGGAAGCCTGCTTCATTAGGTACTTAAAGCGTTCTCAAAAGTTATTTACTTCAGTAAACAGACTGGATCGCACCTTTGACTCCAGTGATCACCTCTCTGCAGTGACTTTGGACCGTGGGAGCAGCTCCGTGCACTTCCACTGCCTGCTGGAGTCAGTAGGAAAAATCTGCTCTGAACTTGACAAAGCAAGGGAATGAATCCCTCCGTGTTGACACTTTTCTGTGCTGTAAATGCCAATTCATAGCTGCTTCCATACCACAGGTCAGCACCACTGAGAGTTAAAAGTTTTGTTCTTGCATCATCTCTGAAGAGCTCCAAGACAGGCAAATCTGAACCCAAAGCAATCTTTTCTTTCGTCCATCTGGCCCTGAAAAACAAAATAAGCCAGGCACAGCTAGCCTGACTATTTTGTATATAAAGAACAGCACCCACAAAGCTAATGAGGAGATTTTACGGCTGTTTGTTGAGCACTGGTAGATATTCAGGAACAAGTCCAAGCTGCAAAGTTTCATCTGTCAAAAGCTGGACAGAAACTTTCCTTAATAGGGGCCAGCCACAAAAATCAGATCCTGACACAAACCCAGGCAGCTTAGGAGGGCATATGGCAGTTGTGCTAGTGGCTGGGATTATATGTCGTTCAGAAATCTGGCTCAATTAAACAGTTACTTGCTCACATATTTATCTGACTCAGCCAAGCTCACCAGCTTAGACATCTGTACTTCTACAGGGTTCCATTCAGACACAAGAAGCTGTTGGGATTTCATGGGAGATGGAGATGCCTGACCTTGCAGATCCAACCAGACGATGGGGACCTGAGGCCAGGTATAAGCCCTCAGCAGGCTTTCTGGCAGGACAAAGATTTTGTGGCTCCAAAGGGGCTGATGTCAGCTCTTCCATTTTGGAGGGGAACTGCTCGCCTAGCAGAAATGAAAAATAATAGGAGAGTGGGACATCAAAACTGGATGTTTTTCCTTCTTCCTAAATGTTGTGCTCTGGTTTGATGGCAGGTTATTGGTCCTAGTATTCACTAGTCTCTTGCCTATCTTACAGCAAGGGTCAGGTTGCTCGATGAAAAGTGTCCTCCTCAGCTTTAAAATCTGTGAACTTTGATGAAGTTCAGGAAAGGTTTGTGCCCTCATGGAGCTTTGAGTAAAGACTCAGGACAATTTGCTTGAGGCTTCAAGTATTGTGATCATTCCCCGCAAGAATCTTATTAGAGCATCATCAGAAATGTTGTTTTGATTAACATTAATTTTATGCTGGGCCAAAATGCCGCTCTCCTCCCCGTGACAAACTCCATTGAGTCAGTGTTGGACAAAGGGAATTAAAAATTCAGCTCCTTCACGTGAGACGGTGTGTGCGTGTGTGTGTGCTTTAACTAAATCATTTATGGTCAATAATGCCAGGTTATTATAGGTCAATAACTTTCAATTATTCACTAGCCTTGCTGTGCTCCCACTGTCAGGCTGCACACCGGCATGTCGGCTCTCGAGAAGCAAAAATCTCATGATGGGAGCTTTGGAAAAGCAAGCACGAACACAGCTTGAGCGGAGAAAAAGAAAACACAAGAAGGAGAGAGTGTGAAAAGTTTTAGTTGCTCTCAAGAGTATCTTGGGAACCGCGTGTGTGACATACTCTCTCTTTCTCATACATGCATGCACACTCAGCCCCACAATTCATTATTCCTGTGCTCCCAGCTGGTCAGATGCGAGGCAGTCCAGATCCCGGAGCTGCATGACCACAGAGCTGGTCCTGAGCGAACATTATCTCTCATTAAGGTCTACAAGCTTGGACTTAATGCCACAGTAGCCTGCGGGTTGTCTAAGCTTTGTATGTGGACAGCTAATGCTCACAGCTGCCTCCTCTATACTGAGTACTCAAGAGAGGAAAAGTATCAGGTTTTTTTCAAGTCAGGGTGCAAATATCAATAAAGAAACAAAAATGAAGAAATCACAAATTGCAGGACAACATGAAAATTATATTTGCCCCTGTCACTAGCGCACTGGTACTAATGATCTGCCCTGTGTCTCATGAGAAAAGTGGTCAGGAGCCTCGAACAGCAGGCATGTGTAAATAATAGCCTGTCCCTGTGGAGACTGCAGTAGGCAAAAGCCAGCCCTGTTATTTGGCAGTGACTCGTTTTGCTCCTGCGGAGGGTCTGAGCATACTGCTACCAACTAAACGTTTTCAAATGATAAGACAGGATGCAGGAGTTGTGGGATGGACCCATCTCTTGTAAAGGGCAACGAGTGGAAAATGAGCTTCTGTGTGGAAAGTGGAAGCAGAGTAAGTCAAAGCCTGGGAGATGAGACAAGGAAGAAAAATTCTGCTTTTTTGTTGAAAACAGGGTACCTAAGCTATCAGCCTAGAAGACTTTTGGCTCTTTGCTGAGCAATGTGTTGACCCTACTTCCAGGTAACATCAAGAAGATGCCTCCTCTACTAAACATCTCGGCACTGAGCACAGTCTGTACATGGAGAGGGACTCGGCTTAGGGGAAAGTGTCACCTTTTCCTGACATCTCAGGTAGTGGTCGCTGCTGGAGATAACATCCGCAGCAGCCTTGAATTTGTTGACTCCCACATCTGCACAGCTGCCATGGGCAATGAGGAGTTAACAGGAGCTCTGAAGACCTGGTCCATTTTGAACGTGAATAATGGGAATACTCTCCTTCAATCGTGTATTCAGCACAGGGATGTACAGAGGTATAAAGTTAATCACTAGCTGGGCCACCCCTATTTCCAGAAAAAGAACTTTAATACCTCCTTTATCCAATGAAGTACCATTGTTATACCTGCATATTATGAAGGGTTTATTAAACCGGTGATAATCTATTCAAGATAAAGTGATCTGTATGGCCAACTGAGCACAGATCAGACAGAATGATGGGAGGTTATTGTTAAAATATGCAAATTCACATCCTATTGAAATGCAAACCCTCCAGATAAGATTTTTTAATAAATCTGGTCTTTTTTCACTGCATGAAGGTAACCTAATGTTTATTGACTTCAAGACCATATAATGGAACGTAATATCTATTAGTCAGATCCTTGCCTCTCTTTCGATTACTGGAGGTACATGTTCTGGCTGCCGAAGAATTTTTGTTTTATGGTTTGGTACAAAAGAAAAGAGATTAAAACCCCTGAAATTAATTAACTTCCTTCTACCCAACACCCCCCTTCCTCCTCAACTGCTGTCATTAGTTACCCAAGTAAAAGGAAGCAGTACCCACCAGCTGAGAAACTGTCCATTATTTTCAGTGTTAGGAAAAACAGTCAAAAGTAGAAATGCTGCTAATGCAGAACACCTCTGTACAGCGTAAGACAGAAATTAAGACTTTTGAATGCCTTCTTTGGGTTTAATATTACCATGCCAGAGAAAGTTGAGTAAAGTTTTATTTCACCCTTCTGTAAAATAGGACTATGAAATAGCTAGACCTGACTTCTATATGTGTGTGTTTCTGGGTGTAAGACTTGTTTAATGTATGTATTCAGTGTGCTTTTATGAATTGCAGGGGACAGGTGGTTACAGAACAACCTGTTTCAGATACGAAAGCAGCAGCTAAAATAAAGGCTTTTATTTTAGTGAAATATCAACGCTGCAGTAGCAAAAGTTGAGAACCCACTTCTGCTTAAAGGTCGCTTCTCCTCAGACCCTGTAAAATCTACATACTAACAAAGATTGATCTAAGATGTCGTGTGTCTGGTGCAGGTGGAAGGTTTGTTTCTCATTCCAAAGCAAAGGTCATTGAACTGAAAGTATCCTGAAACACAGCTTCCTAGATCCTTGGAAAAGTCCTGCCCATCTCAAAGAGGCTTTTTCATATTGCTGATAGGCTCTCCCAGCGGTTTTGTGGTCAAATCAGGACTGTTATCATGTCTAACATGGCCTCATCTACTCAATATTTACCCCAGCTAGTTCTTGGTGGTCACAGAGTGGAAGAAGGGAGACAGAAGGAAAGGCTCGGCAGGGGTTGGTGTCACTGCAGGGGATGAGGCAGGCAGCTCAGCTATGGGTATGTACAGGAGGGATTCAATAGGCAGCTGAAGATGTGCAGGCTGGGACGTGTAAATGGCTGCCTACACTTGGTTATCTGAAGCAGCCATGCCTTTTCTGACCTGTGCTGTTCTGCACAGACAGGGCTATACAGCAGCCCCAGGGCAGAATTTCTAAGTACAGCCAAAAACCTTTATAAGTCTGGTCCTCCCTCTCACAGTAGATCTCTGGCTTCTGTCACAGCTGAAGAATAACCCAAGCTAAACCTTTCTGGACAGTTTGCTTGTTAGGCTGAGGTGAATGTGCATAAAATCTGCTGCCTGCCTATGTGTCTGCGGTGGGAACAGCGCTTTCCCATCCCCAGTCTGCACCGCTGCCAAAACACAGACTCTCTGCCCAGGCACCCTTCTCATCAGTCACTTCACTGGGTATACCACCAGTTACAAATTAGCACTTAATCAAGATAAATCCCATAGGAAGGATATGGATAATATGCAATGCATTAAGCCTGCAAATTAAGATGGTCTGATTTAGCCCTGGCTTTAAAACTCCCAAGCTTGCATTAGGACTAATGATGAATGGTTGTACGTCCCTGGTTGGACAAGAACTCTGTCAGGGCAAGGCTGCCCAGCAGTGACAAAGCGAGTGTGGAGCAAGTGCTCTGCTCAATGTTCATTAGGCCTTCCACACTCTCCCTGCTTGGGAATGTGCTTTCCCTTGCTGTCAATGGTTGTAATAGTGACACTTCTCCAGGATCTATTGACTTAATGGTCCTGGAGTTCATTAATAAAACCTAACGGAGGGTAGTGGCTGCTGGCATAATTTGCCCGCTGATCAGAGTGGGGAAACTGAGGCACATGGGGCCGTATTTGGAAAGGCTGACCTGCACTGTGCCCAGGGCTTTCCACGCACTGGCTCTGAACAGGACCTTGTACATCATCTTTCCCAGGCACTCTCAGTCACACTTGGAAGTCTCTTGTTCTTTCACTAACCAGCCACGGGGATGTAGCTGGCATTTCATCTCTCTCAGTGTGGCCCAAGGTAGTTACAGCTCTGTGGCCTGAATTGTCCTAGCAGATTAGTGGAGGAGCAGAGAAAGGAAACTCTTCCCTGCTCTGTCTCCTGGGCTGCAGTATGGATGATGCAGCAGGATGATCCTCAGTGCTCTTTGCTCCAGGTACAAATACAGCTATTTCTAATGAAGGCTCTGCTCCGTGGTGCAGCATGCTTTGCAAACATACAGTTGGAGATTGTTTCTGTCCCTGTGTAATTGAGCAGTCACAGAGCTCTGGTTAGGGTCCTGCCTCAGTTCCTGCTAGACCTGAAAAAAGCCTGTTATCAGGTCTCCCATCTACTATATACAGTCCAGAAAGAAATCTTGGCATCAAATCAGGGAGGAAGAAAGCCCCGTAGCAGTTTGTTCACCCATCAAGGTCAGGGTGCACACGGGCTGGAGCACACCAAAGTATGAATCCTGCAAAATACAGGGGTGCTGCTGTTTTAAGGGAGGTTCTCTGTGATGGGGACTTCAAAGGAAACCAGTTTAAGATTCACAGCTGGGTAGCATCAGGAACCGGCTACAGTCTGCCAAGGGTTAAGGGGCCTTGTTCCAGCTGTGGAATTAATTTAGAGAAGGAAAATTCTGTAAAATAACAAGCACGGCAAAATCTGTGATTTTAAATGTACTTTTCCTCAGATTTGCACTAGTGTGCAAGCTTGTCACAACAGGGTACCTTTCCTGGATGTCATACTGCACTTATTACTGGGAACGACTACTTTGTACAGTGCGTCTCTACTTTATGGTTTTTTAAGATATAGATGTTGTCATCATATTCCCCAGAGATGTGTTCTGGTTCACGGAGAGGCTGTTTTATATAATCTCCTGTGAAAGACTGAAACAACAGCAGCAGGAACAACAATAATGCAACAAACTACCTCCTGAGAAAAACAACGAAGTGGTGGCCTAGGCAACAAAATCTCATCACCCGCTGCAAAGTGGCAGACTTAACTTAATTCACGTGGCTGCACTTCTCATTCCATAGGAAGGCTGGATCATGTTCAATCCCAAGAGGACCAGCCCTGTCACACCGTTCTGGGAAGAGCTAATATATATTACTTTATCAAATGACACCAGAGTTTTTGACAAGATCCAGGTGGCTCAGGACAGGACACAGAAATTGTGACTGCACTTCCGTGTGATAAAAACAAGGCTCCAGCACAGGTTGATGCCCGCTGAGTGTTGTGATCCACCATGCATAACTCCTGGAGCTTTGGGCTGCTGTTAGTTGTCCTCACCTCTTCCCAATCCACCTCACAGGAATAAGGGTTTGGGCTTGCTCAAAGAGACCAAACACAGTTGAGTGTATGGTAGCAAGCACACTACTGATGTACAGTACAGCCTGAACAGTAACAAGTATGTGCGTGTAGGCAAACAAAAGCCTGCCTCCATCAAAGCATGCCATCTCTCCACTTCTCTCTGCCCTCCACTATCACCAGTCTGCTCTGCATTGCCATCCTCCCTGGTGTGCCTCCATCCAGCAGCTCAGATCAGGTAGCAGCAAGTGAAGCTCTTTGCCAGCCAGTGCAGCTCCAGATGGTATCATCACCTTTCTTTCTTGAACAGAAAATGTAAAATCTCACAGTTTATGACTGTTCTTCCTTATGTCTCTCTCCATTCCTTGCAAAGAAAACCTCAGTCAAAGCAGAGATGATGGCAGGAGAGAAACGGGGAGAAGACATAGCATTAATTCATAAAACACTACATAAAACATGAGGGCACCCTGTGATCCCTGGTGCTGGCATGCCCCAGCCCAAGCAGAAAGTGAGAGAAGTAGTGTCCAGCCAGAAATGCACAACAATTTGCCAGGAGTTGCCAAAGTCAGAGGTTATCTCGTTATCAC
Source organism: Cariama cristata (assembly GCF_000690535.1). NCBI lineage: Eukaryota > Metazoa > Chordata > Aves > Cariamiformes > Cariamidae > Cariama > Cariama cristata. Next base: position 92,057 of record NW_009631615.1, on the reverse strand, counting down.
CGTGACTTTGAAATTGCTAGACAACACTTTAAGCCTCATATCAATATCAAGAAGGTTGATGTGCAGCTTATGCAAGAGGGGAAAGGTGTCTTTTTTTCCTTTTCCCTTCTTTTATTTACTTCCTCTCTAAGATAAAAGGCCAGTAACTGCCAATCCACAGGAAAGAAGAGGGCTTTGTGATGAGGGAGAGGGATTAAAGTGTCTTCTTGTTAGTTTTGATAGTGCTGGAGACAGAAATTGAACTGAACGAATAGGATATGGCTATGATGTAGTGGGTGTGTATTTGTGCTTGTGTGTACTTCTCCAGCTCCCAGGCTGGAGAAAAAGAGTCCAAGCAGGAGACATCTGTGTGTGCTTGCACTTGACTGTAACATGCTGCTGGCTTTACTTCTAATCCAGACTAACACCATGGATTTGAAAGTTTGACCATGAGCATGTGAGCTAAATACTTAAGGAAAATTGTTCAAGGTAGATGAACAAATTGAAATGCAAAACTGCTGATGGATGACGAGGGAAATGATGTAAAAACTGGAAGTGATGAAGAATAAAAACCAAAGACCTGCAGGTATAAAAGAGCTGAAAGCGAGAGGTTGAAAAAAGTCTCATAAAAAAGAAGTATAACAAGTACTGTCATGGATGATTATAATGGTTTGAACCTGCCACCTACAGCAACAAGAGCACTGGCCTTTCTCGTCTGACCTGAAGAAATGATGCTGCTAGCTGAGGTTAGAGAGGGCAGGTGATGAGTCGCTGTTCAAATACAAAGCAAAGATGTCCTTTCATTCCAGATAATTAAACCAAAAATGTAAGCAAACAAGGTCTGAAGTTCTGGAATTGCCTGGCAAAGTCCCTGAAATCCCTTAAGAAATGCTGTTAGACCTGCTCATCTTGACAGCATCCACCCATCCTTATGAAATGCCATTATCTTTGTGATATTCTGTTTCCTGGTGTCCATTTAAAAAATGCCAGTCTATACACAACCAAACTACACCCACAACCACATCCCAAAATGTCCTGTGGTACTTCACAGCACACTAAATTAATACAGAAATTCCTGTGTGACATTGCTGAAATGCAGCCAGTTCTAGGAGGTAATACAGACACTGTTTAACCATGCACCACTCAACTGTGCAAGACAGTAAAAGCCATGGGAGAAGGTAAATTCCCTCTTCAATGGACAGGAGCAAAGTGCTTATAATTTTTTCTTTACCTATTCTGTGCACTTCCTATGAACATTCAAACACTTGCATTAGATACCAATGCATATTCAAAGCCCCCCAAATTTCCAAGTCCGATATGCAAATATTAAAGGAAGGCGAGTGCTCCATTTTCACAGAAATATGTGTCTGCTTGTTCAGTCAGGAATATGAAGCAACACCATATGATTTTGCTGATCAATCACAACTCACCAACACCACCTGAATAGTGAATATGCAGAGACAATGTACAAAGAGGGAGAGAAAATGCAACTTATAGTTGATAATAACTACAAATGGTGAATTAACAATTAGCCAGTCATTAATATAAATTCTTTGAGATGAGGAACTACAACAACCAGCTATGAATATATTTAGCCTAGAAATTAGGAAAAGGATTATTTCCCATCAACAGCCCTAGAAGTCCTAGATCAGTAGCCCAGCAGGAAAAGTGGGGAGCAAGGTACAAGAACAAGTTCAAGATGGACCTTGATAAGTTCATGCAGTGGCAAGGGTCAAACTTGCTGATCCAGGAACGTTTTTCACTATCATGTGTTGTCCCCTTTTTATTTTACTTTTGATTTTACACCAGTGCTATCAAAACAAGGTTGCCTCTTGCAATACTGTTGTGAGCTCTGAGGCTTCGCTTAAAAAATGCTCAGATTTTGAATTTTTCTTTATTTGGAAGTAAATGTTGTTCAACCATTTCTACAAACACTGATAGATAGACACTTCATTTATATTTAATTATTATTAAGGTGCATCAGCACCAATTCACATGCCTCCAAAGGCAAGAGATTTAGGAAACATATTAGCAAATGTTGTTGTTGTTGTTGTTTTTAACGACAAAAATATTGTGAGAACTGGCAGAATGGCTCAGGATTTTCAGTTTTCAAAACCAGTTTCCAAAAACCTGGACAAAGATGTTTTGATTATCTCTTCATCTGTTCACGATACTTAGTTTTCTCATTTGAAAGTCAAATAAGCCAATGTCATTTGAAATGAGAGACACTGCCTGACGCATCTGAATGGGAGTCAAGGATTTCTGTGCAGAGTGGTTCAGAAAACTGCCAATTTGTGTGTGTGCAAAAGTAGTCACCACCCTCTTGACAAAGCCACTGAGTTTGAATCAGGGACCTCTGGAGCGGTGGGCTCCAGCTCCACAGCTTGTCTTGAAAAGCTGGCGGATGCCAGCTGGAGGCTTTAAAAACTCATATCTTCTCAGAGCCAGAAAGGACGAGTCTCATAACACATGAGTTTCTGATGCTTTTAATTTCTTGCACACATTTTGGGAAGGGATGGGGAGGAGGCTGAGGAGAAGAAGGATTCTACAAAAAACAAAAATGTGCAAATTTTTTTTTTCCAGTTTCTGGCAAACATTTAGATTATTATTATCCATAAAGAATGATAACATTTGAAAATGAAAAGCCATTATTCCTTTAGTTGAAAGCTGATTTTCTTTCCTGAACTCCCCTCCCCTGGTATTTCGTCAACACCCAGACAACTTCAACTTAAATAAAACAGTAACAACAAAGGCTTGCATTTCATAGTGTTTATTTTGGCTGAAAAGCCAGTTTTCATACCCATACATGCACAGTTTCAATCAACACTTTTGCCAGTGCGGCTCTTGTGTTTATATCTCAGCCCCAGCACTGTTTTATACCTCAGTTTTTTTTACATATTAATCACCTTCCCCCTTCACAGGTATTCAATTAATCATTTTAAACTACTTTAAAGATGAAGAACAGAGAGGCAATCTTGAACCCTGAATATCTGCATCTATTGACTTTGGGCTCTGGATCTCAGTTATGAAGTATGGGGATTACATCAAATGTTGTAAGTAACATTTAAAATCCAGGGATAGAGATTTGTGGTGAAGAAACAACCTAATGATCAATATAGTACAAAAATTGAGAGATGATTCCTAGCCTAAGGATTCATTTAAAAAAAAAAAAAAAAAGAAAAAAAAAAGAATAGACATTTTAAAAAGGAAAACAAAAACCTACCACTGAGATGTGCAACAGAACTGCCTCCAAGCAGAAGGCTGCTCTAAGACTTCTCTGTAGGCTTGATTATTCCTGGCTGGGAGAAAAGCCGCACTGAAAAGCATTTCTGCTCCCTCCCCTAGTTATGGGACACCATCCTGATGAGAAATCATTGACAAGCCTGCCTTTTTCTAAAAGGGTTAGCCAAACAAATTGTCTTTCTTGCCAGAGATTCTCTCCTTGTTTCTGCCCTTTTGTCTTTCTCTTTTCTTGTTACAGTTAGGAGTGAACATTTTGGCACATTAATTAAAAATAGTAATAGTTGCAACCGAAGAAAGAAGAGGAGGGGTAAGGTGAGGGAAGCTGAAGGGGCACAGTAACTGCAACCCTAATTAATAGAATTACTGTCAGCTGAAAGCCAGTCTGATGAGGACTCTTGTCCTTGAATAAATACTCTGTGTGTCTGCATATGTATGTGTATGTGCATATATATAGATAAATGTACACATAAACACAGCTACTCTGTTGCTTAGCAGCCGGTAGTGTCCTTTCATAAGAAAACAAAATATATGTGACAAATCGTCTCAAAAACACAAAGTTCCATGAGCATATTTCTTTTCTTGTAGCTATTCAGACAAGGTGGAGAGTGGCCCTGAAATTAATGTCTCATCCAACGGACAAAGGCAGAACTAAGCTAATTGGATTCCCATCTGTTCCAAACATAGTCTCAACATCACACAATAATAATAAATAATATGGTAATCATGGTTAACAATTAATCTTTTAGTTTAGATTTTTTACAGGGTGCTGAATGGATCCTAATTTCACACAAATACACATTGCTGTCTGAACACATCCTCTTGACAAAAAAGAAAAAAAAAAAATCATAGTCTGACCACGCACAATCGTATTAGATCTTCGGGTATATTTCAGGAGAGCAGAGATTTTCTAATCTAAATATCTCCTACAGCGAAATACAAACTGGAACTAAACAAAATCTAATTTTTATCTAACCCCCCAAAAAATGTGAACCAAACTGTTAAATGACTGTTTAAAGTGACACATGTGTTTCTTCTTTAAAAAATTTCTGGGACAAGGAGGCACTAAGTACACTTTTTCCATTTCATTTGGGGATAGGAGCAGTATGCCCGTTCCCTGGGGCTCACAGCACTCTCCTTACCACCTCCTTCTGCTTTCAGCATGTCTTCATCTTCACTAGTCCCTGGTTAGGTATTTTAACTGCAAACTGATTGGCCCAACTACCATCTGCTGATTCCGTAACACTGCAATGGTAGCTTCAACTCAGGATTTTATGGCAGTACAGGTAGTAAAGAGGGATCAGAAACTGGGCAAATTAGCCTTGTAATAAGCCAGTGAGAGATTACAGAGCTGACGTCCCCTGATGTCCAGTTGCATTCCACTGCCCAACCAAGAAGCCCTTCTGCTACATCCTCTGTGCGGACACTGGAATAGGAAAACTTCCACAGACACCCAAAATCCAGCTGTGACGTAAGGGGGACTAGGTCTGCTGAAATTAATCTCCCCAGAACCATTGCAAATCTCCATGGCAGAGCTGGGTGTGGAACCAAGATTTTCTATGAACTTCTAAACTTTCCCATGTATCTATGCAAACTTTTAACGTCTACAGCAGCAAACGGCAATGAGATGCCTAACTCTGCTTTGCTACACGAAAATCACCTCCTTGTCTTTTTTTGACCTGCTTCCTTAGCAGCTTCATTTGATGCTCCCTAGTTTTAACTCATGCTAAAGTCAACAGAGCTCTGGAAGAGAAGCAGGGCTAAGCCATGAAGTTGTTACTCCACATTGATGCGAGCTCTTAAACATCTGTTACACCTCAAATCTGAAATAGCCACCCTTTAGAGGTGAGAGAAATACTCTCTATATGGCTATAGCTGTAAACAGATGGATAGGTATAAGGTGATGTGTGGAGCTGGAACAACCAGTTAGTAAAGTACTTCAGGAGTCCATCTGGATGGAAGGCACTTTATAAATGTAAGGCTATTACCAGTGCCTCCTAACAGCACCCAACTATCACTCAGCATGTTTTGGATGGACAGTTAAAGAAATACATTCCTTAGTAGATATTTCAACCAGACTCTTTTACTTGCAATAGTGGAGGTCTGGGCTTTTATTTGTACAGACCATTCCCATTTGCAGTCCCAGGGAAAAATCCACAATAACTTAACTCATGAAGTTGCTGGATTTGTTATGCTTGAAGAACGAGGTTTTACAGCACAGCCCTGGAAATAAATGAGTGGTTTGGGAATTTGCTACTGTCTCTTGCTGCAGTAGGGGACAAGATAACTAAAGGGACAATGATGGGAGAGCCCTAGAAGTTTTTGTTGTGAATTTGGCTTTTTTTTGTTTTGGTTTGGTTTGGTTTTTTTTTTGGTGTGGTTTTTTTTTTTCCTCAGGGGCATTGCCCAGAATTAATTTCAAGTTGGTAATGACTAAAAAAGTAGATTGCCTTTCTGGTGACAAGGGGATGCCACATGTGAATGTCGGATATTAGCAGAAGTTGTACAAAATACTCATTTTCCCTGTGGTCTCCCTGATGGTCTCTGGGAGTACGGTTGGGGAAGAAACTGGAAGATATTGCTCCTGGATATGACTTGGAGACAAACAGAAAGATCCCGAGGATCTCACTGAGACTCCTCCACAAGCTCAGGACAATCTTATTTCTCATAGCATCACTTTCGCCAAAGAAATCTGGGGAGGGGTGGGTGGTTGCACTCTGGAGGAAGCCTCTCCTCTTAGATCTTAATCATCATTTAGTGTGAAATCAGGCTGTATTTTTAGAGAAATTCAGGGTTTGAGCTTTATGGGGTTTTTTTATGAAACAATCCTGAATACCCCAAAGATTTCAATCTGGAGATGCTACCAAAGGAAGCATGTTTTCATTTCCTATGCTGCCGTCATGCTCTGCCTTTACATGTCTTCCCCAGACATAACAAACCTCTCAGGTGCTTTGTAGGCAAAAGTTCCCATGATGAACTATCTTTTTCCACTAAGACTGAATACTGTTGTGCATACCATGCCCATGTAGTCTAATTTAGGACTATGGTTTATGGAAGAGGAGGTAAGCATGAGTTACACAAATTGCTATTCACAGCATGGTGGCTTTTTCAGAGATAAATATTTATTTATGCATTCACTTATTATTTGTCCATAGGAACAAAATATTCCATGGACAATTTTAAGGACCTCATATAATTGTTTTTGTCAACTTTTTTTATGAGGAAATGGAGTATAAATGGAATTGTTTACATTTTTACTACAGACTCAATTTCTCTCTATTTGTCTTGCTACTGACGTGGTATTTAAACTCTCGTTAAGAGATAATGTTGGAATAAGTTGTTTCTTTACTTGAACTTAATTTCCAGTTGCGGTAGATTGCAACACTGATGACAGAATTGGCCTCTAGTTATAAAATCATCTTTTTGGACTTGGGGATCAATTCACTCAAATCTTAATTTAAATTTCAAAACTTTGACAATATCATTAATTGTCAAGATGATGGTCAACCAAGTTGAAGATGTTAACTTCTCAGGGAGGTTTGTTGTAAGAAGCCAGCATGACCTTGTCTTTTGAATTCTAAAAACCTGTCCATCTGCCTTTCATTAACCCTGACTTAGGGATGGAGAGGGGAAAAGCAGACCTATGCTGATAGTAGGGGAGCTACACAATCCTGACACTTCTCGAGTTCTTTATATTCGACAACTAGGAGACTGGATTACAAGCAAGTAGATGGGTGAGCAGACAGATTTAAAGTGTTATTAGTCGCATGCTACCAAAGACATACATAGTCAAAGTAATGAAGCATGAAGGAGGTAATACACATGATGGCCCAGTGCTCGCAGGTGTAGAGCCATAATAGGAACCACCACCATGTAAGCATTTACAAAGCACGCATAACAACAGCAGTATTTAGGTGATGAGTAAAGTTACTAGTCAGTGCAGCATGAAGGAGTTTGCACACCTAGGAAAGTTACACTGATCCCACAATAACTGTCGGAGGAAGAGTGACACACTATCTACAGGATATGTACTGTATGAATAATTACCTATAAAGAGGAAAAGAAAAAAGAGATGGAAGAAGATGTCAGGGTCAAATTTTTTTGTTTTGTTTGGTTTGGTTTTTTTGTTTAGTTTTGTTTTGTTTGTTTTTTTTGTTTTTACTACAGTAGCCAGACAGCTCTCAATGGTTGATTTGAACAGCTCTAATAGAACAATCTCATTAAAAACCAACAGTCAGTGATCAGGGAACAACACTGCTGAGTCGCTACCGATGTCTTTGCAGATGAATATGAAGGTTCACACTATGAATGACTAGCATTTGTAATGATTGCTTTATTTTATTTCAGTAAATACTCCATTTCCAAAGAAACCCCAGGATAAGGAGGGGGAATTCAATCAACATGCATTTTGGGCTCATACAAGCCAGCAGCCTTTATTTTGGTTACAGGAAGATCAAGCAGAGACCCGTTTCTACATTGTCACAAGCCAGCTCTTGACATTGTTGTTTCAATGACTTTCACACCTGTGCCTATTAGTCTCATTAATACTCAGCATTTGCATTGTGAAATGGATTCTGGTCCCCACTTGTAAAGGGGCAATTGCCTGTACACCATCAATGTCACAACCTAGGTCTCAGATTCAGCAGAGGGCTTTGGCACGTGCTTAATTTCAAGCACAGGCATAAAACCTATTTGACTCAGCATGACAGGAGCGTGTGTTCAACCTGCAGCATGGGGCAAGGAGGCAGCAGATGGGAAATTGGCACAGCAGGAACTGACACAGCATGGTTAGCTACATGTTTTTTTGGTTATTTATACCTGTAGGGATGAGTGGGGAGGGAAGGAGGGAGAAAGGGGGAAGCACGCGTGGAAACGGCAGGAGGAGGAAAAGAAGGAAATCAACACATTACATGTCAAGGCAGAAGGAGTGCGAAAAGTTCCCTAAAGAGTCAGGTTCCTCAGTCAGGTTTGGGTCTTTTTTTTCTTTCTTTCTTTTTTTTTTTTTTTTTCCCAGGGGTGTCATTCAAATAGTACAATGGGATGCTGAGGTTGTTTGCTAACAGGCATGCAGAAGTTTAGCCACTAGAAGAAGACACCAAGGAATAGGAAGGATGGACTGAATGTCTTATGTGCATGACAGTGTTCTTACAAAGCTAACTAAAAAGTGTGAAATAATCCCTATTTCCCAACAAGTACCTGCTAGTGACAAGTGAGATACTCATACTATTATGTGAATGTCTCCCAGAGAGCTGAGTGCATCCTACTGTGCATGGAGCAGCTAGTGCCAGACTCTCCACTACTGGTGCTACCTGATTAAAGTGTATTTGTTAGCAAAACAGAACAGGAGCTGCAATCATCTGCTTCATGATTCTACTCTGATCCCCTCTGTGCACAGTTTTCCTAGTCTAAGAGACTAAAAAAAGCCTTCAGTGTCCTGTCTTTCCAAGACTAGCTGCTTACTTCAAGTCACTTGGGAATGGATGCTGACCTTGTGCCATGTAAAGACACAGTCCCTAGTCAAGCCAGTCTAGGCTGAATGTTGATATCATCTTTGATAGTTCACCTGGTTTCAGAATCAAAATGCACTTCTTGCTCTCCCCCATGGAAAGCAAGGATTAGTAGTGTAGAAGTTAACTAGGACAGATAGAGAGGACTTCTCTCTCAGGGTTAAGAAGGCAAGGAATATCCCACTGTGCTAGCCTGTAGCCCTCTGGATCCTGGTAGATGCTGAGCACTGTCTTCTGCAGGTTCTTCCTGGTGGGGCTGGCTCACGCTGGAGGTAAGAGAGTGGACTGCCTTTGCGTTATGCTTGCACCCCAAGAACAAACTCCCATCAAGGTACTGCCTTCTCCATTCCAAGGCCTCTGCGTCAAATACAAGAGACAAACATTGATGCAAAGAGTCTGTAACCTACACAAGCAATAGGTGGGAGGAGGGGGAGAAGCATGGGGAATACAACAGACTCCTTCACAGTCATATCACTCATCCGGGTGAAGAAAGGAACTGAACCAAGGACAGCAATATGCAATTTAACACTCTCCCTGCTAGATCAGGATGGGTCTCTGAGAGACCCATGCCAGGAGCTTGTTTGCAAGGTACTTCACCACTAACCCCTTGGGAGTATGTTGGGTACACTTCAGAGAGCCCTGCTGATACCTAATCTCTGTGTGAAACCAGCTCTGATAAAGAGCAACTCTGGTGGCCAAAAATGCTGCAGTGATTTTCAGGCAGACTACAAGCTAATCCCTAGGATCATGATTAACATGTTTATTTTGTTCAGTTAAACAGATTCTAATGTCCAGGGCTGGGTGTGAGCATTGCTAAGAACACAGTCACTAAGCTGCCAGCTTAGGGTTGCCTTTGGTGATCTAGATGGTCACCCCTGACTCTATAATAACCCTGAGCTTCTAGAAAGTGGGGAGGTGGGTTTCTTTCCTTTTATTTAATTTATCTATTTGTTTGTTTGTTTATTTATTTATTTGATTTTCCAGACCTAAAAGCTGCTTTCGTCTGCCATTGAGCAGTCTTCCAAAATATAAGACCATTGTTCTTTTTAATTAGTCACTTATTGTCCTAGATTTAGGCAATATATTTTCCCTTTCGTTGCTCATCTAAACAAATTTTCACAGCCTGGAAAAAAAACTTTCTTCTCAGTAAGCAACAAAAGAAAGGGAATTGAGAAAGATGGAGAAAATAGCTCTCCTCTACTTGTCCAGATGCTTCCAGGTTCTGTAGTCAGGGTTTCCTATAAGATGAGAAATGAAAGGAGCTTGGTCTCTTGGACATTTGTTTGCTATTTGCTCTCAGAAGAACAATTAAGCCACATGACTTTGAAATAATAAATGGTTCACTTAATTGCCCCTAGCAAGACAGCATTCTTGCAACCCACACCAGAACTTTCCTGACTGAGAGCTGGGGCATTTGCTCTTATATGACTTGATTTACATGTCAGCTCTCATGATAGTGGGAGTCCTTTACATCCCCCTTTCTCCCCCAAGCATATGATGGAAGAAGAGTGGATAAAGCATGAATCAGCTTTCAGGGAAACCACACAGCAGAGTGCTATCAGGGAAACCAGACCTCAGCTAGAGATCATAAAGTGTAGAACAGGAAATTTTCTCTTGTGTTTTCTGCAAAACACCATCCTGCTACTGACATAGTCCAGATACCTCAGAAGCTTTCTGTGCCCTTTGGATACCTTCCCACAACCAACCATCAGGGTGAGCTGCACACAAGCAGTCACTAATTGCATCACAGGAAATCTGAGCTTAATTCAAATTGCACATGCACTGCCAGGTCCTTTCTTCTTGTTTTCAGAGACCTAGGCAAGCCAGTATCTCTGCCTTCTCATGGCATCTGGTAGTCACTGACATCCTCTGTGATCTCTGATGCCATATGCTATTCCCTATGGTCTGAGTTGTCCTCTCTTGTGCTATACCTTCCACGTTTGTTGTCTGTTTCCCAGTCTTCTCTGAACTTTATGTGTTTAGCCAGCCCCATCACAACAACAGCTGAGTGACCCAAATGTAACAGACTCCAGGAATGACACAGACAGAACTAACCCTGCCTTACGGCCTGAAGATAGATTAGAAAACCTCTGGATGGCTCCACGTTTTATCATTTCATGCCTTATCCTCCCAAACAGAAATTAAGGAATATGTTCCCAATGAACAGAAAAGTCAATTGAAAATTAAGCTTTAAGGGGATCTGAATAGATAAGTCAGAAGATTGGTCAACATCCAGAATACTTTCTTTGAATATAAGAGAGAAAATAGCTTCGGAAACACAGAAAATGGATGGAATTTTTCCTTGTTTCCACATGGTGTACATTTTCTTTTAAACAGAAAGGAGAGGACTGGACTAACCCTTGAAGAGCATTTCACTGAAATTCAGGAAAATCGGCAGTACTTTTGCCTCTGCTTCTCCCTTGGTATGTTTTTTTCTTAAAAAACTCAAAAAAGTTCTTTGTGTTTCATGTCCTCTGTTTCCTGAGACCACAATCTCTCTTTAGATGATAGGATTTCTGAAGTGGTGAGCACATGGAATGTTCACTACCTCCTCAGTATTTTCAAACCTAAGAGTCACTGAAGTATCTATTTAGGGATAAGACCTCATGTTGGTGCAAATACAGAAATTGCACAGGAAGGCAGGACCAATGAGATCCACAGCCTCCATCCCTGCTCTACACAGACCTTTTGTGTGATCATGGACAGAAACTGGGCTTTAGTCTATCAGAGCACAGTACCGTGGCTCTTCAGCACAGTCAGGGATGTCCACACTGTCTGCCTGTTATCCTGTATGCTGGGTATGATCTGAGGCAAGCCAAATGTCCTTCCAGGCAGAGAAACTCCTGTGTGGACCAGAAGACTGGTTCATAGGAGCGGTCCACTTACCTGGATACAACTGGCTGAAGCCTGTACGTTGAAATTTTGAGCCCAGACTCAAGTGGTTTGAGTGCCCCGGCTCAGCAAGGGCAACAGTCCTGTAGCAGGCAATGTCACTAAGGAGCTGCATGCACTCAAACCGCAGTGTGTTGACCCCACGATAATAAGTCAGTTAAATGAATGTCTGGGTAGATAGGTTTCCATTAATCAAGCATATGACTTGGAGAACAAACAGTCATTGAAAACATCCAGACAAGCTTGGAAGAGTGCAGCTGTTAGCATTGCATACTACATTATCACCACATATTTAGATTGTTATTAAGTGAACTTTTAGTAAGGCATTCTCCATTTGTCATTTTCCCCCTGGTGAATTCAGCTACCAACATTGATTTCTTTTTCTTTTTTTTTTTTTTTTTTTTAATCTAAAAACTTGGCTATTAACTTTTCAAAACTTATTAATCTGTTTTCACTCCATTGGTAGCAGCTTCCCCCCACCTTCTACTTAGCTTGTTAAAACTCAGACTTGATTAAATATGACATAACAGTAAAATATTACATAAATGCACGAGAAAATTTTTATTTCATTATCGGCACAAAATGAGTCATCTTGAATATGACACTGGCTTTGGCTTCATTTTCTCTCACTTTTTTGCTCTGGTTTTATATTTAATCACAGCTTTTTTTCTCCCTCTCTTTGCACATATGATTTTGTTTTTCAAATCCACAGCAGAATGATCCAACTTTGTTCTTATGCTATTAATTAACACCACGCTCTAGTTTCCAACATACTTAAATGATGAATAAGGTTAAATTCCAGACAACGCTCTGTACATTGCCATCAATTAACAATTTTCAAGGCAGTGCTTCATTAATAAACATTGATCAGCAGAGCCCTTGTGTGGAGTGCATTGGAGCTGAGAATTTGTACCAGAGCTTCTTCAATATGTGTGCTGGAGTGTCTGGTGTGGGTGAGCATGTGCACGAGCGTGTATGTGTGCGTGTGTGAAAAAAATCAATGCAATATCCTAGGAAACTCATCAGCACATCATCTCCTTAAAGGTTAATTAAGAATTTGAGGAAGAACAGAGGGGCTGAAGCAGAGGTGATGGACATCCGTGTCTCTCCAGATCATTAAGTACTAATTAGGTTTGGAAAGTCTATTGAGCTTCCTTGGTCTCATCAAGCCATGTGATGGTCCCTGGATACCTCAGTGTGAAATGCCATCAGCACTATATCTCCCTTTATGAACAGGATGCACTTCAGTCTCAGGTGTGCCTGCTGTCTCTCACTGTGTGTGTGTATGCCTCTTTTGCTATGTGTCTGATTAAGCTATTTTATATACTGCACAAAAACTGCATGGAGAATACAGACTGTTCCAGAATCATATGTAATGCAGCATTTTTGCTGGAAGGCTAACGAGGCCAAAAAAGTGGTAAAAAAAAGCAAGAAAAGTTCCTGTTAAAGTATAAATTCCGAACGAGCAGGAGAAAAATGTAAAAGTCCATATGAACCCTCTCACTGTGACAGAAGAAGTTCACTTAGTTAGTTCCAAACTAGCTTCCCCTTATTTATGTTTCTTGAGCTCACAATGGAGGTGGGGTAAGACAGGAGCTCCACAGAGAAAGTTATCAGACCGAGACCCCATCATGCAGCTTCAAAGAGACCATAATATGTAATTTGTTAATTATCTCTTTTAAAACTCCTCACAAGAAGTGCTGCACAGCTAAATCCCAGAAGAAGTGGTGACAGTTCTTTAGAAATAGCTTCCATGGAAGGTGAGATGCTGCTTTTAACTTAATTTCCTGGCTTTTCAGTATTTCCCAGTCTACAGGTCTTACAGGGACAGACTTTTCTCAGGATGTTTCCTTTAAACTGAATTGGAAACACAAATTTAGATGCTCAGCTATGGACAAGGATCTAGCAAGCAATCCAATCTGTGCCTGAAAGAAACCTTTGAGATGCTCAGGGACTGAGTCAGCTCTCAGTGCTACTGTATAAAGTAATTCAAACCAGATGCCAGTGACCAGATAGGTTCATCTGGCAACCAGCCTTGATGGTGCTATTAGAAAAAAAGCACAGATGGCTCTATTATGAGGGTTCCCTGAACTTGGTAACTCAATAATATTTGTTAATTCAGGCTTTCTGGCAGTCTTAAGCTAGTGGGATGGCATAAAGCTGCTGAAAGGTAAAGGAAGATGGGCCTGGTAGCGCTTTGGCATTGTCAATCCAAAGAGATTCTTATTCCAGAATATGCAAGAGGTGTCTTCTTTATACGTAAAGAGCTAACCCACACACAGTAACCCACCTTTTCTCAGGATGGAGAGAAGAATAATGTACCTTAAGATGTCAGCACTCATTTAACAAAATGATACTGGAAAGTGTTCTCTTCTGAGCTGACATTTTCAAGGAACACTCTGTACAAGGGCAGATGTTGACACTGGGGACAGTTGCCATTACCTTTTTGAGCCCCACTGAACTTTGACTTTGATTGCACCTGATGGAATGGAAGTTAATGGTTTACTGGCACAAACTGTTACCCTGCCGATACTGTGCTATTAACATTTTGGTTATTAAAAGCAAGTCCAGTTTCATTAGCAACGTCACAGGGGTGAAGGGAGCAGTCTGGGAATCACTAGGATGTGAGTTCCTTAGGATGCTTCTGGAATTAATATCATCTACCTCTCACTCCCGTCACTACTGCCACCCAATTTTTAGCAGGAGATGGCTGAATTGAAAAGCTACTGATAATGTTGCAGCCTGCACGTCTGTTCCAGAATATCAAGGACCCCTTGATAAACCCACTGCAATGCCTGGAGCACTTCATCTGCAGGCGACTTGCTCTCTGCAATATGGAGAGGATTGCCACTAATCCTGGCGCATTACTGTTCACTTGACAGAAGTCGCCTGAAACAACTTGCGTCTGTTCTTGTCCTGATTTGCTGTCGGTATTTATTAAGAGCACTGTGTTTAAAATGGCACACAATGTAGCCTGCAGATAACATCTTAAGCTTCCTGTCTATACCAACAGAAAACCAAACACCCCCTCCCGAGAACATCTCCAAACATTGTCACTCCCCACTTTGCTCAGTTATGTCGCTGCTCCTGCTTTGTCCCCAAGAGGTCCCTGCGAGAGCAGTGGTGGTAGCAAGAGGCACCTTATCTCTGGTTTTACTGATAACCATTCCTGAGCTGCTGTAAAATAATTTTAAAAATTGAAGTGATATAAAATGAAATATTAACCACTCGAATCAGCTCTATTTCCATGACTTCAGTAGAGAAATGTATTAGACTGACAGCATCTGTGGTCTTCTATTGACCAATGAGACCTTCGTGTTCCTCCCCTTTCTGGCGTAATTGAACATTTACCTCCAAGGATGTAAAGATGTAACAGCTTCTCTGAACATTTAATTTTAACCCTTGTGTTTAGAAGTAAACAAGACTTACTGCTGAAGGCTGAATATGGTGATGGTTACATGATGTGGGCATTTAGTTACCAAGAATGTGCTTTGACTCAATGGCACCGACTTGTCAAACTGACTGGATCTACACAGTTTGATTTTTTACACAGTAATGACCACAAAACATCCCCACTAATTCCTGCTCTGATTCTGATCTGTGTCTGGACAAGTTTTTAGAAGTATAGTAAGTCCTCTGAAGAAAAAACAATGACTACTAGTAAATGGCTCTGCAACATGTATTTTCCGGTTTTCCAGCAAGGGCCCTACAATAATTCCAGCCGGGTTGATTACAGCCATTTCTCCTAGCTTTTGATATCTCTTGGTTTCAATATCATCATAGACCAAGAAACATTATCAATTTGAGTAGCAAAAGACAGTTCTCAAGCACACTAGCAAAGAGAATCTGCTTTTCCATGTCTCCTACACAAAAACTGTGGTTCTACTGCCAATTCAACTATCATACAGAAAAGTAAGTCTGGCAGGAGATGGATAATCAGGGTTTTTTTTAAACAAGGAAGGTATTAGAGAACCTAAATGATATCACTTTGTGGTTCCTTTACCAGTCCTTGAAGATTTTCTCTTGCTAAACTGATATTTCATTATTAGTGGAGGAAATTTTCAAACTTATGAGGTCCTTAAAGACCTATTTCTTCTGCTCTTGGATGTATAGTATGTCTTTTCTTGTTCTTTTTTGCTCCCAGCACTTTAGTCTTATGAAAAATTTCATCACTTATGCGTGTGAAGGATGTGTGTGTATGTGTGAGGGTATGCATATGTATCAGTCTAGCAAATTTTAAGCCATTTTATATACATATGTATATATATATACATATATTTGTGGAGAGGACATGTGTGTGAAGAGGGAGTACTGTTAAAGACCAGTTTCTTCTACTCTTGGACATGTGTATGAAGAGGGAGTAACTGTCATATCTGGTTTGGATGTTTCTGTACTTTAAGCAGTGTGAGTGGTGTGAGTTAAAGAAGAAGGTTTATATTGTGGAAAAGTCCTAGATGGCAAAAGGTGTTAATGTAAAGTATAACTCTTCTAATCTCAGTAATGTATTGGAAGACAAGCCAGTGGCATATCTTCTTTTCTGTCTTTAAAATAAAGGACAGGTTTGAAAAGCAAGGTCCTGTACATCAACCTAGTCCATGCAGCATCTTAACATTTGTCTGGGACAAGCAACATTAGGTATGGCAGACAGTAACAGTGCTTTCAAATGAGGGACAGATGGCTGTCCAACACTGACACCACAGGTGTCCAAGACTTTTAATTCAGTTTCATTCAGTGGACCTTTTGCTCTTCAGTCCCTTGCTATCTCTGTCAAACTTTTCCAGAAGCAAGAGAGAGTGCAGGGACAATGTGATAGGATTATAGGCAGTGGTAGAGGCATTTGTTAATCCATCAGGGAAATTAGTCCTTCAGACAATAGCCTGCTTCACAAACTAGATCTCTGGGAAACAGGTTTGTGTAGTTTGTGTGTGTGTGTGTGTGTACATGTGGGGTAGTGGTGGAAAGCTGTGGATGCAGGGGAGGGGACACTGAAGAGGACTAGCTAGTGAGCTTTAGGGTGGGAGGTGATGAAAATAACAGCCAGATCCTGACAGGATATAACAAGGTGTCCAAAAGAGTAAGACACAATGTCTGCCATAAATCAGCCTTCTATTGGCTTCATTTGAAAACATCAGCTCAGAGAGGGACGCAAGTTCTCTGGCACTACAGAGCCTCCTCTGTCAATGTCCTTGTAGGTACCATTGGGATGAGATGGAGAAGAATAAAGGCTTCCCTGTCCTGCTATTTCTTTATCTACTCCTGCGAAGAGTGCAGTGCTTGGAAGTTTTCAGCATTTAAAGTTACAGATAGGGATGTCCCTGCCAGCATGAGGCAAAGTACTTGGTAGCCTAGCTCTGGCCCTGGGAGTGGAAGATGCACTGTATTACTTTTGCGCACTGCTCACTTTTCATTGTGATGGTCCTTCTGAGAATGCAAACCTGCTTGCAGCTGAGTATTTTGGGAGTCCTCAGTAACGATAGCTACACTTCACCTTGCCTGATAGTTCAGGGATGGAGTCATCCTAAGCAACATTTCCTCTCGACTAGTTCTAGGTAGCAAATGTTGGCAGGCACCGTGTAACCCTTGTGGAGTTACTCAGAGCTGGAAAGGGACACAGAGACTGCCTTGTCTGGCCAGCCACAGCATTTACAGAAAAATCTTTCTGTGAGCTCCGGAGACAATGAAGCCTGGATTTCTAAGGGTTTGTGCTGTGAGCTCCAATCCTGTCTGGATTTTCTGGCATCTGGTGAAGGGTGTACTCCAGCACGTCCCCTCTTTCTGTGTAAGCGTAGTGCTCAGAACTGCACTTTACAGCATATTCCTCTGTGTCAGCCCTCAACAGCCCTCAATAGCATCTTCCTTGGGAAACAGGTCAGCTGGGCTGAGAGGAAGAAGGAGCTTGCTTCATGTATCTGCTCACTTCTTGAGGGATATTGGCGTTGTGAGATATGATTCTCCAGACCAGGACTAGCAGGGGCAAAACCTGTCATGTTACAGGTTCATAATTCGCATGGGCTATAGATCTAAATCACCATATGCATCCACTCTCCCTGAGGAAAAGGAGAAGAAGAGGGGAGGAATCGTAAGTTGACACCTGGAAATTTTGATTATTTTAAAGGAGGAATCCTCAAAAAGTATTTTTCTAACTTTTAGATGCACACCTTTCTCCAGAAATCAGGAAATATCAAAAGAATTTCAAAAGCATCTTACTAAAGATAGGTTTGCTTGGAAAGATATTTTCCATTGAAAAGGAATATTGCAAATGCTCACTTTTGACCATCTTTTGGACATAGTTTGCATTGAATTGCAAGTCCTGGATATCAAGTACTTCACCTTTGATGGAATGATATGAATAAATAAGAGTTTTTCTTTGCGTTCCCTAAGAATAACTGTATTTCCTCATCCTGGCTGCTGGGGATGCTAACCTGTCCTGCTCCTCCAGAGACACGCAATGCTGCAGGGGTATATTCCCACCCACACAATCAAAGTGCAAAACGTCCTTCAAGCATTGTTCAGGGAAATTGCATATAGCATTTTGACACAGAATGTTCTTCACACTACAGATGAACTAACTCAACTTTACATCAGCAGTTTGCTCATGATCTCAGCGATTTTTATTTTATTTATTGGATGAAAGAAGTCACAATTTGGTCAAATTCTAAAGTTCAGATGCTTTTTAGTTTTCTGCATTAGAAACAAACCTCCCAAGCCTTATCACTTTTGCCTGTCTTTAGCTGAGGTGAATAGCCTGATCCAAATTTTTGTAAATATACCTCAGCTGGTCTCTGAGAGGTACTCTGCACTGCAGAGGAATGAGTCACGTTGTTGCTTTCACTTTTACACTGGGGATACTGTTCCTGCCAGGATCTTGCCATTTACTTGGAGAACTAGTCAGTGCTTCTTTTGTATTCCAGATTGTCATCCTTCTTTTCCCTTTCCCCCTTCCTCCACCATCTGGCAGCTGCAGGATAGCATCTTTCTATTGTCCTATGAAGATAGACCCAGGGTAAGTGATGTCACCTGATCTCTGGAGAAGGAAGGAAAACAAAACCCCAGCAAATACAAATCTGTTCTCATTCGTACCCCAAACCCTGAATATGGTCTCTTTGTGCCAGCTGCACCATCATACTACTGCGTTCTATCTTACCATGATTTTTTTGGTGGAAAGCTGCCTATGCAATTCGTGAGCACTGTTGGAACAGCCCAATTTTACAAGCATAAAGTATTATGATTGCATTGATTTCCATCATAAATCATATTTTCCATCCTCTGTCTCTCTTTCCTTGCACTGACTGAATTAAGCCTTGGTGTTTTCTTTAGCTGCTGCCAGAGCTGAGGCTTGAGATGATATTAGGGTAATGATGATAAATTTTACCCTCAAGCCAAACCATTTCCACATTACAGATAATGTTTTTTTCCAAATAACTTCTGTTATTGGAATCCAGGACCCACCACATCTGCAGGCTCAGAAGCTGCCTCAACACAGTCTTTTTGCTGTAATGGGTTTATAGATTTGAAAATTTGTACTAAAAAAATAAATGAGAGAAGAGAGGAAAGAATGAATGAAGGAATGCAGAGGGAGAATCAACCAGAAGGAGAAGAAAAAGAGAAGGAAAGGGGGAAAAAAGGAGAAAGGAAGAAGACAAAAAATAAGGGAAAGAAGAAATAGAACAATGGGGGGAAAAGCAAATAAGGAGAAAAATGAGATAAAGCAAGCAACAAGGTACTAGCAAGCCCACTGTGTGTGTCTCCAGGAAGGAGGAAAGCTGGCCCTACAATCACAAGTGCCACACAAGCATGCAGATCCACAGCTATGTGTTTCAGATTTTACCCCTGCCTTCTTAAAAGACCATTCCCTGATATCTCATGTCAGAAAGACTTCGGACAGACCAATGTGTTATTCCTGCAAAATCTCAGCTGTCTGTCCCCATGATGGACTGGGATGAAACTGAGCTAAGCCTGACCCAGCATTAGTATTTGTACCATGGCCTCAGTCTCAGGTGGTGTCTTACTGGTCTAAGGTTATTCTCATTTTTCTGAAGCTACTGCAAAGCAGGTCATCTTCCAGCTTTTGTCTGAGAGGAATTCAGTCTGTGTAATCAGGCCTGAAAGACAGTGTCCCATGCTCAGCAGAGTATAGATTCTGGGCATGGTAATCTTCAGGAGAGCAGCTGAGGGAGGCCAAATCCATTACTTACTTGTTCTTCAGCCACTATAAAGGGGGGCAGTTCACCATGTCACTGTGGCGTCTTACAGGAGTAACCCTGTATAAGCCTGTATCCCTCACTGGTGCTCCATCCCTGATTTGGAGCATGGCTCAATAAATCCTGTGCTCCTTGTGTGGCTTGTAAGCAAGCACCTAAGTGCCTCTCTGCTCTACTCCTCACATTCACCAGACCACACCTGCTTGAGTGTTCTTTTGCTTATTACTCTCCTGAATGAGTGAAGTCCCCCATGGGGGAGCACAGGCAGAGATTTCTGCTTCAGCAGCAGGCAGCCCTTGGAAATCAGGCTGGCTTAGAGCAACACAGTTCTGAGGAGCTCTGGCAGGGGAAATCACCTACACACACAGACATTCCTATGGAAAAAAGCACACCTTGATTCCTACTCTATTTTTCTCATGGTTTGTCCTGCCAGGTGAGACTTTCTGAGGAAATGGCTTAGCATCTGCCACCATTTGTGCATGCAGAGGAAGAACAATTTCAGATCCTTGGTTCATTGTGAGCTGTAAAATTGCATCTCATTAGCTTACACAGTGACAGTGGGATTCACCTGAATGAAAACAGGTATCTATGACACAGATGTCTCCATCAGAGAGAGCCACCCCAGACTCCCTTTAAAGTCAATGGAGGCCAAAATGCAGTCCTAGCTAGGGATTTGTCTCATCTTGTGGTGGACATCTAAGTCAGATGAATTGCCCATTAGCTCTAAAGGGAGTCTGTAGCGACTTGCTTAGATACAGCAGCCTACATCTGAGATCAGATGAGTTGCATGCAGCTGTACCTTACTTCTTACTGGTCCAGCTGCTTAGAAAGACAACTGACTCGTGCTGTATTTGTGTGGTTTACATAAGCATCCTTAGTGTGATTCAAGCTGGCAAATAACACTACTGCACAATGAAATAGGTATACTGCACAGAAGAAGCAAAGAGGTGTCTGTCATAGGAAAATTAATTCAATGACAGTGCTGGAATATGAAATGAAGGTGGAGAAAAAGTGAATCCCACGTGGTTTACTAAAGATATTCCTTGTTGTGCTCTAAGAGGAAGCATGATCTCACAGACAAAGGCTGACATCGTGACAAGCCACTGGGCTAAATTCTCCTGAAAAGGACAGAGCAGAGCCCATGGTTTTAAGCTCCAGAGAGGTGTGGAGTCATAGCTTCCTGCAGACTTTGCCACTCAGTCCTGAACAAGTTAACGGGTCTTCAAACTCTACCCCAATAGCTCTTTGCTCCGAACCCACACAAACATTTCAAAATGATCTAATGAGCTAAGGGGAAAAGTTAGACTTACAGGATTTTTGCCTTGGCATTCTGGGACTGCACAGACATTTGAGTAGTCTGGACTTTACTCTCAGTAAAACAGAAGCAAAGCTGGTGATGTTGACCTTAAGACAAAGTGTCTCCCGAGTTGTCTGGTATCTGATGCCACAGCTCCAGCAGTAGACTAAATAGGACTGGGCATGGGTTTAGACACTGTACTGAGAGCACCCAACCAGTTTTATTGTTAGCATGATCCTTGGCATGACTTTAGTAGATGCCAGCTAGTGCTCTCCCACACAATGCTTTGATATGGGAGATAGCTCAGACTGGGAATGGTTCCAGATGAAGTCTGGATGAGGCCATTCTGTTTTGGGAGAAAGAGAGTTTAGCCACATGGATGAGCTTTGTTTTGTACCGCTTGCCCTTGGGTCCAGAGAATGGGTCCTGGCCTGTTTGATTTAGCTGTGTAGCCATTGTCCAGTTAAGCCAGCTACCTCCTGCAGACTTTTTTCTTCATGCTCCAGGTTCCAGAAAAGCAGAAGAATATCTGATATCCTGATTCACATTTCTTCCTCTGCAGCTCAGTTATTCTTCTCAGCCCTAAGCCAGAAGCCCTCACTGCAACAAACCTGGGCAATGCTGAAATACAACCTGATGCAGATGGTAGGGGCCAGCTCTGATTCTGGCCAACATATTTACAGCAGGGAGAAGGGAAAAAAAATAGACCTGCAGATAGGTAGGCAGGTGGCAGGTAGTTTATTTCATTGGCAGTGCTGGAGTGCCTACTTCACGGGATGCTAAATGCAGTAAGTGGGGAGGAGAACAAATTTAAGAGGGAAGAAGGGGGGTGAAGCAGGCAGTGCTCTTCAGGGTATGAAGAGAACATCCTGCACTTCCAGAGCAGTCTCAAAAAAGCAAAATACCCTCAGGATGCTGCCACTGCAGGGTTCGTGTCTTCATTATTCATATCAGCCCCTAAAGAGGTGCTCTCTCTGAGGACATGAGTCATCTGGGAAAGCCAGCAGCCCTACCACGTCTGTGCCACAAGTCTGGGTTGGCACAGACAGCATGTCCTGGGCTAAGCATGCCAGATGTTATGTCCTTAAAATTGGGCTAAACCATTTTACTTGCTTACCTGGATGAATAAAACTGGGATCAGTCTGACTTAATCAGACTGCCTGGCAATCCTGCCAGCACCCTACAATAAAAACTCGCCTGATACCCTGCTGCTGTAGCCAGATCCATCAGAAATCTGTGCTGTCTTCCATCATTCCTCAAGGCTAACTGCTGCCTGGTAGTACTGACTAACTAAATTAGACCTCCACTTTGAATCTATATTTCTACTACCAAGTCCAAAACTCTCTGAGAATGCAGCAGAATGCCAACACATAGGGCTGGGCTAAGCGGTATATCTTCCTCTATCCCTTTCTATCCCCCAGTTTGAAAAATCAGCAAAGACTTTAAGCATGTCCTTTTATCAGCGGAGTCCCTCCTTTTTCACCATGCTCATTGCAGGAAAGGAGGAACCACAACTGAAATGTGGAATTTAAGTGCAGTAATGCAGAGCTTATAACGCAGGACTCCCTTCAATAAATAGATTGACTGCACAGGAGATCAGCAAGGTGGACAGTGCAGCTGGGGAACCGCATGAGAGTTGATGCTGTGGCTGTGCAAACTGAAGCAGCCATAAAGGCAAGCAGCACTTAGGCTTCAGAGCACAAAACTATGCACCTGCAGATCCCAGGAACGACCACCCTAAGGTAGTCAAGAAGAGCCTGGAGTGAAGGGTCCAGAAACTTCATGTCCCAAGAAGGGCTTCTGCACAGTTTCCCCTCCTCTGCCTCCACAAATTAACCAAAATAAAGGCACCATTTTTGCATTGCCTGATAATTCTGCAGTAGCAAAGGCAGGAGTTTAATCACCATTCCTAGGACCTCACGGACAAGGTACCTAAGAGGACAAAGTCACTCTCACGTTTACTTGCAGCCAGTATTGCTGCTGGCAGGCACACCACAGGGAGAAGGATTAGATAAAGCACAGAGAACAACCCCATCTTCCACCTTGTAAAGGAGCATTTATAACCCAGTGCAATGGAGCATTTATAGTTACTGTGGCTGTACCAGACAGCTTCAGTCTGCTGGGCTGTGATGCTAGGCCTGGTTTTGAATGAAAAGAAATACTAAACTAGATTCAGACTATTTCATGGATGGAATTTTATTTTATTAAATTTGAACAGTGTTCTGGTTTATCTTGCATTTAATTTGAAGGATTGAGCAGTTTCCCAATAAATTCCATAGTAAGATCTACATGAGAAACACACTTTAAAAAACCCCAACCCAACAACAACAACAACAAACCCCTTTCTTCTGCTGCTGCTGATAACAAGGCCTATTACTTCCCAGCCTGTGTTTGGTTTCAACACTGTATAACCTCTCAGCTGCAAACAAGAGACCAAGACAGCTCTGACTAGAGCTATCCTACAAATGATTTTGTCCTTGATGTTTGTTCTCACTGGACAGGTGCCAAATTCACTGCCATGTGTTTAGGTACAGGTGGTAAATAGGCTTTTTGGCTGGTTCATAGGTAATTCACAGATAGTTTGCTAGGGAAAGCCAGGTTTGCACCCAATCAGAAAACAGCACTGTTTAAAAAAAAACCCCTGTGTCCTGAGGTTAAGGCATGGGTACGAGGTGCATCCCATTTTTTTCTCCATTTAGACACAGTGGATGATGTCCCCCACCTCGTGGTCTTTTTCACAGCAAAGCACCCACCCTGGGTGATAAAGCATTGCATGAGGTTGCACTGACATGTTGCACACAGGGAACCACACCTACCCTTTGCTGTTGTCTCTCTCAAGAGCTTGCTAGCATTTCTCTCTTGACCTGCCCCGAAGTTGACAAAGGCTGACAGCAGGCTGGAGCTCTTTGGCTGTCCAAAATGAGTGAGTGTCTCTGTTTAAGCTAATGGGTACGGACTGGCCGTGATTAAATTTAGGCTAGAAATGAAGAGGAGACGGAGATGTGGAAAAGCCTTCCAAAACAGAACAAAGAATGGGAGTGATTCGAACAAACACAGATGCCTATAACTGAGCCAGGCCTCTTCTACTCAATGGAGAGAATTAAGCATTGCTTATGAATCATCTCACCCTAACGAGGCATTCAAAATAGACCAGATGAATCACAGTCCAGAAACACCTATTTTTCTCCCCTCGCTGTAAAAGACCAAGGTAACTATCTGAGACAGAGACATTTACACTGTAGGCAGTTAAAGTTAGGTGAGACGAATTTAAAAAAAAACATATAAATAAAAAAATGAACAACAAAACTTTTAACTATTTTTAGGTGCAGCAGGACACTTCTATGTTATCTGACACAAATGGATATGACTGAATGAGACGATGCAAGGAGCCCACGGCAGGTCAAATGGGACAATTTCTGCAACAATCAGTTAATAAAAATCTACCTTGATGGAAACTGCTCAAAACCACTGCCATAAAACCCCAACTACTTTCCTTTGAAACTAATGCAGCACTTCTTGGTTAATGTTTGGGTAGTGAAGAACTATGTCTTCCATGTTAATTTGAATTTAAGGCCTAAAGACTACAGCGTTTCTCTTCTCTCTTTAATTAATCTATTTTAACCCAATATTCCTGTAATTAACAGAGATGAATCAAGGGGTTGATTTCAATAAGGAAGAAGCAGAAGTTTATTCAGAAGTGAGGGTTCTCTTGATACTCTTTGTCTCAAATGACACCTTTCAAGACTCCTTTCCCTTGAATAAAGCCATCTTCCAACATGATTGTTTCTGCTATCATTGCTGCCTCAAATCTTTTGAAAAAAATTGCTTATCTGAGGTTTCACTTGTCAAACTACTGGGAAATGGTGGTAGAAGAAAGATGGAGAAACTTTTGTGTTCTAGGTACCTCTAACAAAAGCACAGCAGCTGTTCTTACAAAAACACATGTGTGCCTTTGGCACAGGGTGGCTCCACGTTGCGCCAGCGGTGGACTTCAGCTGTGCATTCCAGTGCATGCACAGGTTAACTGAGGCACAAAGGGAGCCAGCACACGTGGTCCCAAATGTATCAGTACCTTCTCCAACCCAGGATGAAGTCCTGCTTTCCCACTTTTGCTAGGAGTTAACAGGATTAAATTGCACTTCTGACACTAGTGGGTTTTTTGTGGGGTAAGGAAGCATCGCAGATCTGGCAAGTGTATTCCCCTTTTGGTGGCCTTGTGTTGAATCTGGCAACAACGGACTCTGGTTCTTGCTTTCAGTTTTGAAGTGAGGGGTGAATTTTTGAAACAGCACAGGAAATGTAATTCTGGAGTACCTTTACCTTGATTCACAAAACACACCACAATTGCACGTAGAGAACCCCTGGCACAAATGTCCCTAGGACACTAGATTTGAACCTGTAGTCGAGTGTTTTTGTTCAGAGTTTGCCCTCATCACTCGGGCGAACAGATCTGAAGCCAACGACTGGAGAGATGTGATTTCTCGCCATGTTCATTTACTTATATCTTTTTCCTCACTTTACTGTGTATCTAGTGTTAACAAAGAAATCTGTGTGCTCTGCCTGGCTTGCCCAGTGTTTCAGATCTCCTGCAGGATCCCCCACAACTCTTTCATCTTTCGCAACGGTGACCGGCACACTCTGACTGCTGTTCCTCTCCAGCTGCCGCCTGTTTTGAAACTCCAATGACAGCACTGGTCCTGCCACGTAGGAGAGAAAATCAAAGAAGATCACTGCTTCCATTTCTTCTTTGGAAACGGGATCTCTCTCAACTCCCATCTCACTAAAAAGCTGAATTACCTGAGCTTGATCTTCTGCTAAATAATAGTATTATTTTTTAACATATCACCTGGTACTCCAAGTGGTGTGGAAATTGTTTTGGAGAAGCCTGAGGAGGTTAGCTGGGCGCAAGTGATTTCAGAGCACTGCTTGGGTCCCTTCACAATCGAAGCTATTGCCTGGGGAGAAAACCACCACCCACAGCCATTCTTGCCCCTGACACACGGGCAGATGCTCATAACTTGCTCA
>NW_009631615.1:0-65885 GCF_000690535.1 Cariama cristata | reverse complement strand
TCCCGCGTTCCCTCTCCATCTCCTTCTTTACAGGGTAATCACCTCATTTGGGGATGAACGTACAAAAAGCCGACTTCATGAGTCAAAAAGCCACAAGATGGCATTACAGAGCAATTAAACGGAAAATCTCTGCTGGAATCTGCTCTTCCCCTCTCCGGTGGAGAAGGAATTACGAGCAGCCGAACGGTGCTCGCTGTAAGAGGGGACAGGTGTTTTGGAGCAGCTTCCAACACAGCCACTGTCCCTTCTGTCGATGGTCTCACCTGGTTAACTCTTATTAACATTTCCAAGATCTCAGATGAAAGCCCTTCAGGAAGAAGAGGAGAGCAGATGCCTCTTCATCTAGACTTTGTTAGTGTTATTTTCCCCTTAATGCACTGCTCTTTTGTCTTTTCTTCCCTTATTCACAGATATATGTGCTTGTGCTTGTGTTGGTTTTGAGGGGGTATGTGGTACATCAGTCTGTTGTCTCTTGAGGTTGTCCATATGATATAAACTGCCTGTTTGACCACAGCATGTGCTGTAGATATAAGTACGTGTAGGCATGTTGTGGATTAGTGTGGGGCCTGATGGATGAAAGGAAAAGGTAAACAAGGGAGCATGTAGGACGTGCACATGTGCACATGCTGTGTGAATAGCATGCACACACATAGGTTACCTGAACATCTTGAGGTTACGTGGCTGAAGTACATGTGTACACAGTGGGGTGCTATGTCTGTACTGTGGCCGCCTGTCTGTGAAACGGGAGATGCTTTCAGTGGAAAGTTGTCTTGAGAAATGGTTGTAGGTGCAGTGTGTATTAATTCTGTTGTGCTGTGGCAAGCTACATCGCTATCAAAGCACATCGCGAGTGCACGGGCATCTCTCGTGGCTTGCGGGCTCCGTGGCACGAAGCAGGAGTGTGTCTGTGTTGTGGCAAGGTGTGAATTATTCAGGCAAACGGTGCCTGTGTGGTCATCCCGGACACAGCCATGCTGGCTTGGCTCTACGGTACAGCAGGCAGCCTGTGTGCATCAGAATTCCTATGTTTCATGTTTTTGTGGACTGTGTGACTTACATGTGCAGGAACATTGTGGGGGGCACATACAGCTGGTTTTGGACAGTCACAGCCCACTGCAGCAATAAGAGCGGGGAGGGGGAACTGGTAATATTCAGCCTGATTCTGTAGCACTTGTCAGCATTGAAGGGGAAAAGTAAAGGTGAAAAAAATCCAACCCCGTTGCTGACTTTCCCTGCAGCTCAGCAGAGAACGCAGCACCCACAGAAACAACAGAGCTGTTCACTAATACTTGACACAAAATAGCTTATTTTTGTAAATAATATAAAGTCCCTTTTATTTCACATCGTGCATTCTTACAGGCCAGGCCAAGGAATGCATCTGGGCTGATTCCTCAGAACATCCTGCAAATGAGACAGAGCTTAGGCTGAACACGCTTTAAAAATCAGCAATTCGAAATACAAGCTGGGATCACCAGATATCTCCAGCATCTTCTTTCTCTTTCTCATGGTCAGCGAGGGCAGGTACTTTTCTTGATGGCTGCTAGTGAACAAAGAGATGCAAGATGCAGAGGTACAAATGTTGCTGGTCTATATGCGGCGCTTTTTGAAGGAGTGTGTGAAGAAACTATTTCCCTTTTTATTAGAAGTCATCTTTGTTTGTTTTTATTAGTCCTACCACTATGTTTATAATTTTTACATTATTAAATTATTTCTTAGTCAAATTGGCTAAGGGAACCTTTGATTTTTTTTTTTCCTTTTCTTTTTTTTTTTTTTTCCCCCAGCTATAAAAGAGCTAATAAATTGCTGCATTGGGGCTCCAAGGAGTCGGTGCGAGATTATTCCCTCCTGGATTACTTTCTCAGCGCTTTGTCCAGCTTAATTTTAGTATTAGTCATCATCGTTTCATATTTGTATTGTGCTCCAGTCAGGGATCATTTCAGTGTTGCATTTCCTTAAACATAAAGCTCCCAAAAGCTTAAAGGCAGAAAAGAGCACAGAGGTGAGGCTCTCTGCGTACTGAGGTGCTATTTTTCAGGGCAGTCTGTGCCACAGCGTTGATCCTTTGCTTTCCTTTTCATGCCTGAACCTCTCTGTTTCGGAGTGCAGCTGGGCAGTGGGACTCAGCCTGTGTATCAGATCCCTGCTGTCACCGGGCAAGGCCAGACCCTGTCCCCCACCAACCTCCCTGTGGCCCTGTGGTCCTGCCGCTCTCACCTAAACCAGTTTTGGTGCTTGTAAGACACAGGGACGGTTTGACCTGTTAGTCCTGTAAAAAGCTATTAAAAAGCTATTCCCTCTCTTTTTTTTTTTTCTTTTTTTTTTCAGTTGTTCTGGTAATTTCAGTCAATTCAGTGAGCTGATTTTACCCAGATGAGCAGCAGAGATAATGCCATGGAGGGGACAAACCATGTGTCCCCATAGAGGACCCAGCCTCTGTCACTCTTCAATGGCACTAAGCTGTTGCACTCAAGCGGTAACACAGAGTTTCGCCTCTACAGGAAAGCTGTAAACACTTTGGGGTGAGGTTATCCTTAGTCAGAAAGGACGATTTCTTTTTCTATACAGAAAAGCAGCATGATCTGCCCATCTGTTGTCTGTGTGAGTGCGCCCTGCTCCCTCCCTTTCCCCCCCGCCAGCCTTGAACCTCCTGCCCAATCCCAACCAGACGTGGCAAAGTGGCACCAGCTTCCAAGATATGGGTTTCTGAAACAGGTCGAGAATAGGTGGTTGCTGTTGAGCACAGGGAGCGTGTCAATGCCCCTGTTAAGGGAAAAGGCATTGAGATCTCATGCCATAGGCACGAGAGTACTCGGGCACTAAAGAATCAACACAGGATAGGCAAGGGAAGACAAATCTCAAACACAGGGGAAAACATACTGCAGGACACCAGAATACCAAATACAATGCAAAAAGCCATAGGGGACTACTGCAGACAGAGTGAATTGTTTAGTGTGTGACCCTCCCACCCCAAATGCAGGAGGATCCAGGTGGAATTCCAGACCTTGTGCTACTACTGCTATTGCTACACTATTGCTACTGCTGCTGCAAAACACAGATCTGAAGTAGAGAAACAGAGCAAAAGGGAGATGTCTGGGGAGCTGAGATCCCAGTAAAATGATTCCTCGGCATAACTAAAAGAGGAAGGCATCTCTAACACTAAGAGCCCAATATCACGGTTATTCATGTGATACGAAGAGACAGCTCTGCACAACGCCTTAGAGAAGAAATCCCCTCCCAGGAACACTCTGAGGTCCTGATTTAGCACAGACTTAAAAATGCATTTGAGTCTCACTATCTTGAGTGACGCTTACTTCTGTGTGTACATCACGGCTTTCAAAAACTGCATCAGGGCACATAACAGCTTACACCCAAAGAGAAAGCAGACGTAGGCACAACACAATTACTGAGGCTGCAGATTCAGGTTGCCTGAGAGCCTTCTCTTTAGTGGCTGTCCCTTTGCTACACACAACAGGGAGAGACCTTCCTGGTAGGGGATCATCTGCTTCAGCCTGAAACGGCTTAGCCATTACGAGGATGAGATGATCACCCTCGTATGGGGGATTTCTGCCGAGTTCCTTTCTTGGCTCGAAGGGACTCAAACTCAGCTCCTGGGAAAAGTTCCTTTCTGCCAGGCTATAAGCTACACTGCAAGAGAGGGGAGAGAGTTGTATCTTCTACCACCTAACACTGTGACAATGGTGAGAAAAGACAGCAAGAATATATAGAATAGAAAAAATGGGAGCGACGGATGTATCTCCACTGCTCAGAAATCAGGGAGCATATCTTTGAGTGGGAAAGATGATGCATTTGCCTTTTATCCAATGCTGATTTCATTTAAAATACATTCAGAGATTTTTTTTTTTTTTTAAAGAGTGAAGGAGAGGCTGGGCTATTCTTCAAGAACATACCCTATATATGTGGTTATGAAATAAGAAAGAAATGTTTTATGCAATTATTAGAGAAGACAGTATGATTAGACAGGCAGAGAAAGACAGAAAGAGGCAGAGAGGCAGAAATATAAAAGAAAAATCCAGAGAGCTAGCTGTTAGGAAAGCAGAGTATTATGAGAAATTATTGTGTAAAGTAGTGGTTGTGTAGAACAATAGATTAGGAAAAAAGAACACTTAGCCTGTCATTCGGAAGGAAAAGTAGTGCAAGTTCAGGATGCAGCGAAGCATCCAAAGGATGGTTGAGTGGGTTAATAATGTCGCAGCGACATAATCAAATTAGTAATGCTATCTTGGCGATCTGGTCTAGTCTATCAAGGCATTTACCTGGTTACATTGTTCAAAACAATACCACTCAAGAGGCAGAGGAGTCCAGATGTCCTCCCCATCCTGGCCCTGTGTGGGCACATGCCATCCCCTCTTACGCAAACCCTCACTGTGGGGACAGGGGAGTTAATGGGGCAGAAATTGCCGCTGGGCTCTCTCCTCCCTACCTCTGAGCTCTGTGCCCTTGATGCCAACTCCCAGCAGCCTCACTGGGGCAGAGGTTTGGGGCAAGAGGCCTCGCTGGCACAGCAGTGTGATGCTTTCCCTAAAACAGCTCTGCAAAAAAGTGCTGGTTGAGGGAAAGCGACATCAGCCTCCAGGCATGGGTAAAGCCAAGGCAAGAGGAATGAGTGTCCCTGAAGTCCTTCCTAGAGGAAAAAGATCTACTTGGGGAAGGATTATAAGTTTTATTATGTATCTCCTCCTCTCTGATTCATACCAAGCAGCACACACTCACTAGGGCTGCAACCCCTCATTTTCTTTCCCCACCATCCTCTGCAATTCTCTGACTATCCACTGCTGTAGGGCTTTCAGCCTGAAAGCAAGGCAGCCTGACGGGAAGAGACCTGAGCTACAATGAATCTAGCTAGCCAGGGGAGTAAGATAGGAATAATGGGGTAACAACTGGTCTTAAACAGTGTCTCAGACTTGGGACACCCAAAAGATGAAGCAGAAGAAAATGCATAGGGATGGATGGGAGGTATATGCATAGAGAGGCGAACTCATTTCACAAGATTGGGTATGTCCGGGCTAGAAATTTGTATAGGGAAGGGAGAAGGGAAGAGAGATCTTACAAAGACAGTGATATGTGAGACGAGCATAGGAATATTTTTACAGTTTTAGAGAACTCATTGGGGCTGCTGCTTTGTAATAACAAATTCCCACATCTCACTTTATCAGACTGAGATTAAGACATGTTTATATTTATACAGTTATCTTTCATAGAGATGCTTCATTTAAACACCTACATGTAGCACATAGGTGTATGTATATGGGAAAAAGAGAATCAATAGGTATAAGGGGTTTTTCTTCAAATTCCCACAACCTAGAAAGGATCGTAAAGACCACTGATATCTGTGTGAGAAAAGGTCTGTCCGCAGTCCTCTCCGTCTGCTCTTCGCTTCCAGGACAGCAGAAGGAAAAGCAAAGAAATGCAATTCTCCCTGTTCCACCTCAGTGGGGAATAAGCAGCACAAAGAGTCCCCGTGTCCATTGACAGGACTCAGAGACGGGCATGGGGCTCTCAGGGAAGGAAATAGAAAACAAAATCAAATGAGGCTTAATCCGAAAAGCAAACGTTTGCAGGGACAAAGCCACCACGGGGATTGTCATTTCACAAATTGTATTAATCTGGGCAAATAGTGCTTCAGAAACAGTAACCGTGGTGTTTATGCTCAGTTCCCCGTCCTGACCTTATCTTGCCTCCCTTGCTCCCCCCAGTATTGGGCCAAACTCTTATCACTTTGCACTGATGGTCTCTTCCTGAACACTGCAATCATGCAAACCTGGAATTTGTACATGAATCCAATAAGGAAAAGCTATGACTGGAAATGTGACTTTTTTCCTTTGGTTAACAAGTAGCAGGAGAGATTAGCAGTGCAAGGTGACAAAGCAACTGAGCACCTGAATGCCCATGGAGCAGTTCCTGCACTTTTTAGGGGGTCATGCATTTGTAAGTAGGATTGCGTTGTCATGCTTTGGGCCCCTCACTACAAGAAGGACATTGAGCTGCTGGAGCGAGTCCAGAGAAGAGCGACAAAGCTGGTGAAGGGCCTGGAGAAAAAGTCTTACGAGGAGCGGCTGAGGGAGCTAGGGTTGTTTAGTCTGGAGAAGAGGAGGCTGAGGGGAGACCTGATCACCCTCTACAACGACCTGAAAGGAGGTTGTAGTGAGGTGGGGGTTGGTCTCTTCTCCCCAGTAACTAGTGATAGGACAAGAGGAAACGGTCTCAAGTTGCGCCAGCGGAGGTTCAGGGTGGATATCAGGAAGAACTTCTTCACTGTTAGAGTTGTTAGACATTGGAACGGGCTCCCCAGGGAGGTGGTGGACTCACCATCCCTGGAGGTGTTCAAAAAACATTTAGATGTGGCGCTTCGAGACATGGTTTAGTGCATTTAGTGGGCATGGTGGCGTTGGGTAGAAGGTTGGACTGGATGATCTGTGAGGTCTCTTCCAACCATAATGATGATTCTATGATTCTATGATTCTATGATTCTATGCTCTGCATCTTGGATCCAAATAAATGTGCAATGCTGAGCAGGTAGAGGGAGGCCTGGAAAACTAAACCATATGTAAATGAAACAGGGTAAGCAGGAAAAAGCAAGGAAATAATTAAAACCAGGCTTGCAACACTTCCGACACTCCTTTTTGGTCCAGCCAACACATTGGCCACCTGTTTGCCTTGTGAGATGCTTTGCTATAGCTGTAGTCCTTCATTTCAGAATGGAGATGAGAGGACAGAGTTTTTCTGGAAGATGATGGAATCTCTCTCCGTTTACCTATCTTAATATTTCTCCTCATCATTTGGCATCTGGACACCTACAAATCCAAGAGTTTTCAATGTACAACTTTCACCATGAGGAAAAGGAGAGGGTAGTGGAATTTTAGTTATATGAGTGGAGAAACAATAAAAGAAAAGCAACCTTTTTTTTCCTAACAAATACTGACTCAGAACAATGCTGAGAAAAGGGCTTTTTGGCTTCTTATGCTACAAAACCTACCAGACCTGCTCATGAGTTGGGGAGGTGGAGGTAATTTCTTTTTTGCTTAATTTCAAAGCCACTAAAACATCACGGGTTTGAACATTTCCGTTCAATCTCTACACCTATTGAGTTCATGTTCTGATTAAGAGAGGTAGTGAACAAAGGAGCAGAGAGTGTGTGGGGGAAGGAGGTAAAAGAGTAAAAACTAGCATGGTGAAAAATGAGGCAGAGTGAAAAACATCTTGAAACTGGGGGGGGTGGGGTGGGGGGAAGTGTTAGAAATCTGGAAAGAGAAAAAAGTTATAGAAGAAAAGAAAGCTATCTACCGTATATTCCTAACAGTTCCTCCTAATCTTATCTGTCGTGCTAATTACCAGATTTAGGTGTTTGTACGTTATGCAAAGACGAGGGGGTGTGTGAGCACATGTGCGTACATAGCTTCTAACAATTCACACATGCAACCCGCTGATTTCCCCCTTTAGCTAGGTGAAAGATTTTTTTTTTTTTTTTTTTTTTCTCAATTGAATCACCGTCAGAATGAGCTGAATTACAGGAAAGACGAGGTTAGGCAGCTCATGTAGCTTTTGAGAAATCCAATAAAAAAAATCCAAAGGATTCCCCAAACCCCAGAACTCCAGGAAATGTGCTAGTTCCTGTGTATTACATTGTTTCCTTCCTAACATATTAATGTCCAATACGCAGCAGTATGCAACGGCATGCTCTGGTTTACCTTTTCTTACTGCAGTTCCGTACAGTCTTCAGCACCCTTCTAAAGTTGCACTGTTTTGCACCCACATTTATCCCCCCTGCACCCCAAAAATTACTAGCTTTGGCTAAACGGTGCTTTAGGATGTAAATGCAGTTTAAGCAGGGGAAGGTGTGCAGAGGGCAGTTAATGTTGGTTTAGTAATGCAGTGAGGTTTGCAACAGCTCAAGTGACAACTACTCATTAGCAGCTAATCCAATCGCTCCTGCTAATCCAATCAGCCTGAGTAGCTGGAGTCGTTGCTTTGCAAGGGTGGTCATTTTGCTCTCTCAAATATCCCAGGAAGTTAAGTGAGGACTAAAGGCAAGCCGAGCTGGTCCAGTGCACCCAGCAGGTTCAGCCTGGGCACCAGGGGCATCACTTGCGAACTGGCCTTGGATCCACATAACAAAACAGAGAGAAGCCAAAAGTCAAGGCACCTCTTACGGTCTCTTTGCAACATCACAAACAAGCTTCTCACTAGCTCAGTCTGCATGTCAGGGACTGGAGGCTGGCTGTGCTGAAGAGGAGGAGGAGAAGGAAAGGGTTAACCTACCGTTATCCCCTCCCCAGGGCC
Source organism: Cariama cristata (assembly GCF_000690535.1). Taxonomy (NCBI): domain Eukaryota; kingdom Metazoa; phylum Chordata; class Aves; order Cariamiformes; family Cariamidae; genus Cariama; species Cariama cristata. Next base: position 57,587 of record NW_009631615.1, on the reverse strand, counting down.
CCCACTACGGCAAATTGCAATCCAGTGCTGAAATTTTTCAGCAACCGCATCAATATCATTCCACCGTGCCTTCATTACCTCCTGATCTCTAAATAAGGGCCAGTTGGGCTCAGAAAACATTACGTGGTGCTGTTACGACTGATATAAACCACCAAAGTGGCATTTTGCAGATGAAAAGAACGAGCAAAAACCCCACAAAATCCTCTGCAGTTGGGTTTAAACGAGGGCTGTAACTTCTCACACGTGCCCCGCTCCCAGTCTACAGGAAGAGGCTGATTAATCCTGCATGTGTTAGGCTGGAATATTGCATTACTGGAAGCAAAGAAACCCCTTAATCATATTGCTGGTTATGCCAGAGGTCTGTTTTCTCTCAAGTGCATCACATTAAGAGCCATCGCTGGGCTACAGCACCGTCCCAGGCTATTTTTCAGGTTGCAGCACTACAGGCTTTTTCATTCTGGTTTTGTTTTAGTGGCTGACTGGCTGGGCTGTGGTTAACCTTCAGATAACCATGAGCAGCAAGGAAGTTTCTGAGGGGAGAGGAAGATGGGATTTTATCACCTCCCACCTCCAAAAGAAATACTGATTTGCAAAGAAGAGCCTTGCTCCTAATCTCCCTTTGCTGCTTACTCCAAAAGCAGTGGGGTGGAAGAGCTGATGTTATACACAGGATGGGAAGCGGTGCTCTGTCTCTCTCCTCCTCTACCCTCCTCTTGCACCCTGACCTGAAGAAAGATAAGAATTTCACAGGAAGGGCTGCTGTCTGCACCTTCAGCCCTTTCTGAGGGCACAGTTCAATCCTGATGAGGCGTATGCTAGATGACAGGGCATCCTCCCAACCTCATTCCCTCCCAGTACAGCAAGGCTGGTCGTTAACGAGAGGAAAACAGACTCTCTGAGACCATGCTCACTTGGGAGATCTGGAGCTTTGGGAGTCTGTAATTCCTCCCTAGGGCCATTATAGGAGTCGATAGGGAAAGTTTGTCTTGTTGACACAGTCGCTACCTAGGAAGCCCAGGGGAGTGTGTGAGAAACACAGACATCTTCTGGGATGACACACCATGCACCTGATTTCAGTTCCCTCTCCCAAAACACCTGTGGAGAGACACTTCCCGGTACTAAGGAACAAAGGATTTCCTTCTGATATCACTGGAAAGTTCTTGTTCTGTGTTTAGCTCACAGCAGAAGTTCAAATTTGCACCCATGACTGATCTCCTGTAAAAGCATGAAAAAAAAACCCACTTAAAAAGTCCTGCCTTTCCCCAACTAGGACATTTTCAGAGATCCAACAACCAAATAAAAAACCACAACCAGCACGGGAAGTCTTGGCAGTAGCTTCAACCGTTACAAACACATAGACAAGACCCGTGACCATAAATGATGTCCTACAAAGCACGAAACTAAGCAGAAATGTCTTTGGGGATGGCTGATTATTGCACTCAACCCCAAGGAGGAGGAGGTGACAGAAGGAAAAGAGCCTCTGTTTGTACAAGCCACTTTGGACTTTCCCTTTGAACAGGGCACAGGAGCACTGAGTCTTACGGCCTTTTTAATAGGAGCATCTGCTCTTGTTCCCATCCCAGCTGGATGGCATCTATGCATGTTTGCTGTTAGCGAGATGTGCCATGTGTCACGAAGAGGAGCGTATCCTGGGCAGGGAGCACATGCATGGCTCAGAGGCCTTTACACCATGGCAGCAGATCCATTTGTTCGGCCTGGGCACTTGCTTGGGGGCAGCAGCTGCATTCTTCATCTACTGTGGAATTTCCAAATGGTAAAGCCCTCAAGGGTGGATGTCATTATCAGGGTAATGTGTGTGCAAGCAAGGGTGTGTGTATGTGGGGGGGCTTCATGGGTCACTTCCACTTTATCTTATCTTATTTTATTTTACTTTATTTCTTCCACTGACATCTGGAAATGGGAGCTGTCTCACTCCTACAGACCCTCTGAACTCAGGCCATCTGTGGGACCATCTTTTTCTCCCCCTCAGTGATGACCTGCCCTGCAGGAGATTGATGGTGATGGAGAGGGGTGTAGGAAATGTCACAGGGATGTCCTCATGGTGAATAGCAAATTTGCCAAAATGGGATTTCTGTCTAGTTCAGAGGCTTGTTACACAGCTCTTAACACTTTGGTAGGTGTTCACAGGGATGGAAATGCCAAAGCAACCCTATTTATTTGCCCTATGTTCTCCTTATTCCATCTATGCCCTTTCCCTGTGGAAACATCCACCAGCAATTTTTAAAAGGCTCACATTTATAGCATAAGTGGGGGCAGATGAAGAAGTTAGTCCCATCCTATCCTCTGTAAAGGACTTCAGGGGCCCCTTGGAAACCTGCAGCAGCCTCTCTCCTTTGTCCATCAGCGGCAAATTTAACCGACCCATTTGCCACCCCAGCCCTCCAGCGGAACAAAAAATGGGCCAGCCCTTACCACTAAAGAACAGATCATAGACAAACTACCATATGCAGTGGCTTTTACAGGGTTTAGTTCAAATGACTTGCATGCAAGAGCAGTCCTAGCACAGTCAGTCCCCAAATTTGAAGTAAGAGCTGCCAAAGAACGGGGAAGAGTTTCTGCTTTGTAAAGAAATCTTTGACTGAGAAAGCTTACTATGAGGTTTGTAAGAGGAGCCTGCATCGATTCGAGCTGGGTGTTAATAATAAATCCGAAGAGCTACAGCACTGGCTCCCCGCCACCCACCTCGGCGAACTCGGCTGAACCTAACAGACGCAAATACAAGTCAAACTCTGTAGGCTGGATACACAACAAGATACTGTTGTCCCATCTGTAGCCATGCACATGCCAGTGGATAGCAGTCTAACACAAGGCAAGGAGATACATGGGGAAGCGGTTGCTTTTCTCCTTCTTTCCCACTTTTTTTTCTGGGAAGGGAGCCTGGAAGTTGGTGCCATGTCCGTGGCGCTCCCAATAGAGTGGCTTTGATACGGCAAACAGAAGAGGATGCTCAACATATGCTCAGTTTGTGCTACGACACAGGGACAGACGTTATGGGACCGATGTAAGAGCTACCTGTGATGCTGGCACCCCAAATTGTTCACTGTGCCTTCAGATACTGATTAATCAGACTCTCGCTGTTTAAACGTCAGGAGTGTGTTTTCCCCAGGAGCCCTCAGCACCTACACCAGGACCAACACCCCTGCAACAGCCGGTGGGAAATTTGCTGGATGTGACCTGGTTAGTGTCTCTGAGGCCTAATTGGCATCCTCTGCAATCGGTCTGGCTTCAGCTGCCAGAAGAGCGTAAATCGTCTCCTCTTTTCACAGATGGGATGGGGGAAGGGGTGACCACCGCGTGTCTGTGTGTCGGTGTCAGGGGATGGCAACAAAGGATGTCAAGAACATGGCACTGCCAAGTCGCTTGCATATTTGGCTTATAACCTGATGAGTGCAAGGCAGGTGGCAGAGTCGATGTCATGCCCTGTGGGGAGTGGGGAGGGAAGGGAAAGAAAGGAGCAAAAAATAAGACCGGTGCAGATGGGAAGTGCCAGCTCTTCTCACTGGAACAGAGCTGTTCAATTGGGAAACCCAGCCAGAGACACTTCATGAGCAGAGCTGGTCAGTGTCAGCAAGCATCTCCTGATCCTTTCCTACAGCTTGCTTCGTTGCTATTTTAAAGATCTCATTATGATAGGAAAATAAATTGTAACACCCCATAATTTAAAAAAAAAAAAAAGGAAAAATAAGTAAAATCTCAGGGATTTCACATAAGTATGTGACATGGGGGTGTGTGAGAGGAAGAAAGAGAGGAAGAGAGAGACAGAGATTTAAAAAAAAAAAAAAACACAGAAAACTTCTTGGAACAAAACACACACAAGGCAATGCCAAAAACTTGAGAAGGAGAGTGGTTACACACTAATTTAATTCTCTAATCCCCCTACTCCTGTCACTGTTTACTCACTGATAAATGCGCAGTAGCTTCAGCAAGACAGCCACATTTGCAGAAACTGACAGCCTGACTCAGAGACTATTTACCTAAAGACCATGAATATTAAAACAGGTTTCCAAAAGGGCCCCGTCTTGAAGGAGAAGATTAGCATGGGGCCTCTTGCTGACAGACTGTTCCCTCTCCACCCCTCCTTCCCCCACTTCGTGATGCATCTCTTGTGCAAACACTCGAGAAGTATCACCTAGCTGAAGAACTGAAATATTGGAGTGATGCCCTGGAGCTGTGCATTCAGCTTTAGCCTGACAGTGAAAACACCCATCCATTCGAGACAGAAGTTAGGGTTAGTTTTTTTGGGTGTGGGTTTGGTTTTGGGTTTTTTTTAAATAATTAATTAAAAACACAAATAAAAAATAAATATTTGGGGATTTTTTCCTCCTTCTGGAAGGTGAACTCTGAGCATAGAGTTCTTTAATAGAATTAAAAAGGCAACAAAATTATATTCCAAAGTCCTGATCCTTAAATGAGTTTGACTCTGTCTCCTATGATGGTGCATGGAATTCACCAGAAAGCTGGAAAAAGAATAAAGTAGAACTAGAAAGGGAAGAGCAAAGGATGGCTGTAAAGATGAGAGGGAAGGAAGAGTTTCCATAGGATGGGGAAGATGAAATGGTCTAGACACCCCAGCTGAAATGAGACCACAGAGTTGAAATCAAATTGATGTCTATAAAAAAAAAAATCAATGAAATGTCAAAGGGATTTTTAAACAGACAGTTAACAGTCATTTATTGTATTAAAAAAAAAAAAAAGTTAAACTGTCTGGGAACAAGTTTAAAATCAAGAATTTCTGTTTGTTTATCTATGCATTGTATATTTTACTGGAGGAACTCTTTGCCACAGAATCTTGCGGGGACCAAAATTATAAACAGATCCAAGAAAATCTTAAAAAATTATGAAAACAGTATAAAAAGTGCTTTTAAAGGCAATGATGCCAGAGCAAAGAATCACAGATTGCTAGAAGAAGACAGGCAGATTAGGCCTGTCTTATAACCATTTGGCAATGATGTTAGATGCACAATTTAATCACAAGGAGTTTTGTTTCTCTCTCTCCTTATTACCCCTCCTCTCTATCAGGCATATGAAGCACTCTCTTTGCAGAGAGAAAGCCTCCACACGCAGCGAAACACAGCCATGCACCTATAGGCTGTGTGGGCGTTGAGCTCAACTCCCATCATATAGCCTGGGACACTAACACATAGCCCACTGTCTAACCCACCCTGGTCGAAGCAGTAAGACCCACAGCTCTTACAATGGATGTCAACGCTACAGCGTGATGCATTTGTCTGGATACAGACAGTACTGCTTATCCTTGGAAACAGGTAAATATCCGGACTCTGAATACAATGACATACAGTCTCTCTCTTAGGTCAGTGAACTATTCAGACAGAATTAAGAGTTCATGATTTTCCAGCATCTCAAGCTATCCTAAGATGCCTGGATGTACATGTTCATTTGGCGTAAAATGGCACAGCTCTGTTGAAGTCAGTGGAGTTACTCTGCTGTTTGTTTTTGTCCTCAGCTGAGGATCAGCTGTTTTGAATGCAAACCTTTGGGACCATTACTGCCAACTGCATGATGGACAAGGCTAACACAAGTATGATCACATTTGGCTTCCAGAGAAGAGGGCTAATAGTTGTCCTATTTGCACTCCCCCAGCATCCCTGGACACCTTCCCAACAGCAACCAAGCAGTTCATGCCTAGAAAACTGCTGTCAGTAAGGCTGCCCCTCAGCTTTGCCTTTAGCAGAAAAATAGATTTCGGTAGAGCAGTGCCAGAGGCCACTCGGTCTGAGAGGCTTTGCGAACACTTCATGATTCAGCACGCGAAAGGGTTAAACCATGAGACCACCTGGCACACAGCTCTTCTATGGCCAACATCAGGCTTCTGCCTCAACACCAGTCCCAGAAACAGCCCTAGCTCTTTCAATCTTGGAGGTTCCCAGCTGCCATGAGGCTAAAAGTACATCTAGCCAGAGGAAGATGAAGTCTCCTTGGGAATACACTGAAGGCTACTGAAAGACACCTCTTGGCCAAAGAGGATGGGGTGAGGCAGGAGTCAAAGTGAATGGAAATATCCGTTAACACAGATGGAAATCCTTGACGAATATTTCTTGCAGGTTGGATTTGGTATCTCATTAAAGGAAGAGTTTAATTATAACCAGAGCCATCATAATGACCAGGCAAAGGTGGATTATTAGGAAAGACTCCCGGAAGCAGAAATGCACCATCAGAGTGCAGATGACGCAAGTCACTCCAGCCTCAGAATTTGGCCCCAGGACAGAGTGGCTTCTTCCAGCTTCTCTTCAGAGCACCTTCCTCTCCAAACCTCTTCCTGTCACCTGAATGCACTTCACTTTCTCTGCCCATCATAGACTTTTAGTAGAATCTGAGCAGCTCTGTCATGACTCCGAGTATATACTTGCATGGACAAATCAAGCCTACTTCAGGTTCAATTTCAAATGCAAGCTTTAGTCCATACTCAAAGGTTAAAGAACAAATGCCACGAAGCTTAAAACGTGTAAGCAGTGTTTCTTGATGATCTCACAAGAAACGTTTTGCTTTCTGGTACACCTTAGACATGAAAGGTTTGGGAAGCCCTTTGATTTAGTGATTGGCAGAACCTTGGAGTGTGTTTGCAGTGGGTGACACAAGCAAGCATCACTCCATGCTACATTTGTTTCTTAAATGCTTCTTTTAAGCAGTCCCTTTTAGATCATTGAACAGATGAGTCTTGGGTATGTCTTTCCCAAGGAGGCTGAACAGGTATGGTTTTCTGTATTGATCGATAGCTCATGGTGGACTTAATAATTTGGGAATCTTTTATCTGTATGCTGTTTTCTCTCCATTAGATATACATATCTACAGATGCACAATTACAACATCCCAGGTGTATAGACAACATCCTCTTGATTTAGGAGGGTCCTGCAGTCTTTATGAAGTAGCACCATGCTCAGACTCCCAAAGGGTAGGGAAATACATTCTCAATCCCTGCCCACGTGACTCATCCATCTCACTTGCAATGGATGCTTTCCTGTTGCATGCAACATTATGCCTTTATGCTGAAGTCTCGGTCTGCCTGTGTGCTCTGTGGTAGACTGACCTGCTGTGGGCTCTGGGGTGCATGTCTGTGTGAATTGCCGCAGAATCACGGCAAGGTGGTGTGTCTGTGCAACAACTATGCAACAATGCTGCGCACAGGCTGTTGCTCTTGTGATGTGCCTTAGTGGAACAATCACACATCCCTTTGTACATTTGTGTGCTCCTCAGGCAGTTCTGCACTCCTGGCCCATGATAAGACCCCATGTATAAAAATTAACGCACTGGGAATGGAGAAACTTGAGTGATCTGCAAAGACATCAAGGTAGCTAACTTCTATTTAGATATTTTATGCGTGATATAAGAAAGGAAAATTAGGGTCCTAAAGAAGAATTTAAACACATAAACATTATCATGAGTGTAGGAGTCTGTCAAGGAACATACCTCCAAGACTCTGAGGAAATAGTTTCTGCTTTAACACCCCCAACCACGCATTCATCACCCAGTAGACATGCAGACAGTCCTCCTCTTCCCTCTCCCTTCCTTCATCTACAGCAAAACCTCTCTATTCAAACTTTTCCACTATCAGTAAGAGAAGCTGCCATTTACACATTTACAGAGCAGTAGACTCAACACCAGTTTAACGATGTAAGGGGGGAAAGAAATAAGGAGCTATCTGTATATAATGTATACACATATATTTTAAAGACTCAGCAGGAGAGATTCTGCTGTCATTTTAGTTTATTGAGAAATAGCTAAATATTAAAGAGGGCCAGGGCTGATGGAATTGGATGGAAAGTTATATCTCTGAATCTATTTGTAATCACCTGTTTCTCTGCTTCTTTTCTCATAATACCTGCAGAGACATGACATACTGCTAGGTACCCTGGAGCATCTTATAAAGAATGCAAGGGTTTTCCAGCGTCTTGTATTCGAGTGGTGTTGGACTGAAGAACACGTCAGCCCTGATAAGGCAAGAGGGAAGAGAACAGTTCAGAGCAGGCGCTTGCAGCGTTTGCCTGGAGAGGAAACGTGTGATGGCTACTCTACAGGAGGGATCATAGTGTCAGCAGCCATGGTGTGTGACTGTAAGAGACCTCTAAATCTCCAGCTCTTGTCTCATGATCCACACTTACTCTTTGCAGCTCCTGCATAGAGACAAACTCCAGTCTCAAGTGCCTTCCAAGTTCTCCACATGTATGCACCATGTGCATTTCTTTATCTCTGTGCACCCAACCCTTTCCTTATCCTTTCATAACAGCTCCAGATGGGTGTGATTAACAACACATAGGCCTTATGAACCTTCTGTAGGAAGTAGTTTTCAGCAAATTTCCCCAAATTGCCTTAATTTTACAGGTAGGCAGAGGGAAAATGAACAACCCAAGTCATGCAGCACGCCCAATGGAAAAAATACGGGAACAGATTTTTTTCTTAGATTTTTCTTCTACTCTCTAGGCCATACTATGTCATATGATGCTGATATCATTTTAAAAATCAGCCACAACTGTGGGGCTGAGAAAAAGACTGAGAAGCTTTTTGAGATTTTCTTTTTGGCTACTGACTATTTTTTTTTCTTAAGAGCTATTCATGAAGGTGTATGGGAGAGACATTTCTTGCACTGCAGCTGGATTACAGCCGTTCATCAGCAAGGCAAGACACTCAATACCCAGTTGTAGTGAATGGTTTTGATCAGACAAGGAGTGTAACTGGAAGGATTGATACTCAATTTAGACCTTAGTTCAATTCCCAACTCGGTCAGGTTGCTTGTCCGTCTCTAATTCTCCACATTTGGCCACTGAATTAGTGTTTTCCTACTTTCCCAAAGTTGTTGAGGCAGTAAGTCAAGTAATGATTGAGAGGCACTCTGCAGTCTGACATGGGGAGTACAAGCACCAAGAAGGCAGATAAATTGTTTCTGTTCTCTATCTGGAAAAGCATAACTTTTGCAGTTGTGTGTTTCCAGTAGGAGCATTCATAATTATGAATTCAGCAAGTGACTGTGCTGTGCATATTCCACAACTGCTCATGAAGAAATCATTGTCTGTGAGAAATGCTTCTGGTTAACGTGTGTGCAGCAACAGGCATAAAAATTGAGCGTAAACTGGCCATGAACAGGCAGAACAAATTCAATTCGGGAGTCACAGGGCTATTGCGTCCTGCACAACCGTCTGTTGTTACAGAGCTCTGCACAGGATCCAGGGACAGACATAGGAAAATTTGAGTCAATTTTCAAATTATTTTTCATTTGGTTTCCTAAAGAAATGAGGGATTTTGTGATTATTCTGTATCTTAATGTCTACTTACATCTCTCTCTCTCTTCTCCTCTCCCCTCTCCCCAAGAACTTTGAATCAATTGAAACAGGAAGTTTCATTTGCAGCTTGATAGATATGAAGGAAAGTAATCATGAGATGAAATGCTTTTTAGGCTCTGTTATTTTTTCACTCTCCAAGGAACACATGTTTTTGAAAAACTTTCCTGGGGAAGTGGAGACGTTTTGGAATATTGTCCTTTCTCACCATTAAAAATGTAATGAATAAACTGAGATCCTTATTTGAAGTAATTTCTAAGTTGAGACAGCTGCTGTCCGTGATTTACTTTGTTTACATAGGACAGAGCAGAGATCATCCAGCCCTTTGCTGACTGGATGACCAAAGTATCGAGCAAGTGTTTTCTCCAGTATTTGGTCTTAAGAGGTTACTTACTCCTTTAATCTCCCATTACTCAGGCTGATGTTGAGGAGTCTTAAAAGCAACAGACTCTGAGTATAGGCTTAGGGACCGCTGGTCTAAACTAATCTGAAAATCACCAGTCAGGCAGTCATGTCTACTGCTCTATTGCCAGTCAGTGAAAAAATCAGTCTGGCTCCAGAAATTCATTCTGTGATTTAGGGCCAATTTTGCAGCCATTGTCATAACTTCCTTAGGCTTCCCTATGTCTTGTCAATCCTTAAGACTAATATAAATAACAGTAGCCTTCATGCTGTTCTGACTTTTATGGGGGAACAGATTCAGCCAAAGCCCACTGTAAAGGAGCTACACAGTCCATGTCCTCCCTGTCTCTGTATACTCTTCACTGACAGACTAAGCCTGACCTTGCAGCCAAAAGACCCGGTGGGTAAAGAACCAGCATGGAACTCAGCTGCAGGCAAGTCATTAGCCATTTTCAGCTACAACCTCATTAATTTCCATAAGTGCCTAAAAATTTTCCAAGATCTGGACTTCTGTACATCTGTGCCTTGGTTTGCCACCTACTAGATAGGAGGAAAACCCACTGGTCTGTTTCACAGGAGGACAGATTTCTGTAATGGATTCCCATCCTGTAGTGCCCAGGCACCACAGAAAGGGCAGCACTACTTAGCACTGGTAGCAGTGCTTACGCATCCTTGTAGATCCTCTCTTTGCTCCACAGGACAAAATTCAGCAAGGACAAAGCAGGCTAGGCTCAATCCTTAGCTAGAGTAAATTGAGGTAGTCTAATGAATTACCATTTTGCATCAGCCAGAATGCCACCTGCCTGGCTCTAGACTAACATGATGAGCTATGTAAGTTGGGTCCTCCTTCACACTCGTAGGAAACCCAGTCAAGCAAGAATTCAGATTAAGAGGAGTGTGCACAAATGTTTTCTTAATAATAATTAATACATGATTAATAGGAATAAATTCCAAAAATAAATTATTATAAGATGTCTCTATAGCCTGCCACTAGGATGATGGGGATAAATGATGCCGAGGCACCTGAAAGTTGAGAGCCCATTACTAAGCATTTATAAACGGGAATGCATAAAAATATTTATCCACGTCTTTCTGAAACATGCTCTAATGTGTCTTCGAGCAATTTATCAGCTAAAAAGTAATTTTCATTAATCACTTATTAATTATTAATAAAGTGTTTGTAAGTGTCACCTTAATTTAAAGTGCTTCTGACTCAAGGTGCAGTTTCAGAATTTCATTCTCGAAGGAGATCTTGACTCCCAGACCTGAGTCCTTCAGACTCAAGTGACCTTGGTACATTCTTCTTCATTCAAACCCACTTTAGGCCTTCACAACTCTTAGGTTTGCAAATAGGACTAAGCCATGTTTCCGGAAATCACAATTTGTCATTTCAGAAGGAAACATGATCAGATCCTCTCTCCCCACTCACAAAGCTGGCTGCCCAGACCTGGGAACGCAGCATTCAAATGTTTCAATTTATCATTACAGTGGAACCCTGAAGAGATCACATCTGCTAAGACCATAAATTGGACAAGATCCCACTTCAGAAGGAGCAGGCTCAGCTCGATATTGCCATTCTTGAACAAGGGACCAATTAGGCAAGCTTATTTACCTGCCATAAAATGAGATGTTAGCCAGTGGGAGAAGCCACTTAAGGACAACAACAACAAAAAGTCTTTCTGATCTCTCTGTTCGAAACGGCCAGCTTAAGAAACAGCAGCTCTTCACGTTCTCACTTCAGCCTGTATATCTTCCTTCTGTTCCTCCTGTTTCTCCATTCTTCCTTTCGAGTTAGTCCCTGTCCTCTCTGCCTTTTCTCTTTCATATTACACATTTTATTTTCTTCTCCGTCCCTTCTCTTTTTTTCTCTTCACTCTTCTTTTACTTAATTTTTTCTCTTCCTCTTTTCCTCCTGTTTTTTACACATGTACACATCCAGATAAGATTTAATTTTCAGCTTTACTACTGAACAAGCAATCAAAAAGGTCTTACATCTCGGAACAGAACTTGAGCTACAAAATGAACAAATTGCTTACCCCGCCTTCCCTTCATAAGATTTTACTGTGAGGATCGGATCTTCCCCTTGCCAAAAACTGGATTCAGGCCCCAAGAGACAGAAAGTGGGAAATCTTCAGGCTTAAAAAGTGATATTTTCTGCTTCTTCTCATAACCTCAGCTCGACTTCTCCACTAGATGGATAATGGTGTGAGAGCATCCAGAGTGGAAGCAGAGAGAAGCAGGCCCACATCTGTCAGGGATGGTCTATGTACATTTATCCTGCCTCCGTGCTGGGGGACGGACAAGATGACCTCTTTAGGTCCCTTCCAGATGTACTTGTCCATGAGTCCGTGATTAATTGCCTTCATGATCTGCAGTTTATCTATCCAAAGAAATAAGCCTCAAAATCTCCTGCAAATACATATCCTGTGGGCTGCCTGAGGATATTACCCCTCCATCCCTGGAGTGCTGCACCCTAATTTAGACTCCACAGAGGGGATGTCTCTCTGCTGATCCCTGCAGAAATATAGCCCCTTTCACATCCTCTAATAGCAAAGGAATTAAAGAATAAAGCTGATTTATCACAGTGGAGAAAAGAAAGGAAATTCAGCCTCTAAATGGGAAAGAAAATTTCTATACTCAGCTTCCCCTGAAGGCAGAGACAGGGAACTGATTCTTGGTGAGTGCTGCTGATGGCATATTCTGGTTTCCCAGTACTGCCTCCCCTCCAGTACAAGCAAGATTAATTTGTGGCTGCCTTCCTGGGGTAATAAGATGTGGTGTGGCACACAGCAGTAGTATCCCTGCCAGAAGGGAGCCACAGGAGAGAAGACTGTGACTCCTCCTCTTTTCCAGTCAGAGCATGTACTTTGCTCATACTGAAGCAATGTTCATCTATGTAGGGATGAACATGGAAAAGGGCAGACATATTTTGCCAAAGTGTGCCAAATGGAGGAGAAGTGAAAACAGTGAAAAAGGAAAGGAAAGATGACAATGATGGAGAGGGTTGGACAGAAATCTAACATGAATATCTTATGAAAGACAACTGTGAAGGTTGGGAACCTCTTACCTATCCGAAGACATACAATTGTGAACATGTCTACCTGAACTACTGGACATCTCCAGCTGATTTATTCTGGGTATTTATTTAACAGTGAGATACAGTTAACCCTAAAGTCTTCTTTTTCTCTTTGCAGGGTGTTGTGGACCAGCTCAGGTGGAGATTGCTGCAGTACTGACCTTTGGTCAGATATAACCTACCCAAAGAGAATTTAAGCTGAGTCTTTACTATGGGAGGAAAGGTTTGCAAGTAGAAGAGTGAGTCTTCCTGGAGAAGATGGTCATGCAACACTAATTTACTGAAAAGGTGCCTCGTTAATGAACACAACACATAATAAAGATATTAAAGACTTAATCTTGCATTTTTAGGCAAGCCAGATCTAGGATACCAGGAGTTTATATTAGCCTATCCTTTCAATAGTCATGACAAAAATAATAGAGGAAATTAGCTTGGTATCACACTTTCTGTCTCTTCTGAATCATCAGAACTCAAACCGAGTTAAAAATTAATAGAGGTGAGATTCAACTCACTAGATACCTATAGTTGCTGCCTACATCCGTGCTAGTCACCCTCAACTCCCTTGTTAATCAAAAAAGAGAATTAGACACTTCCATGCACCTCAGCAAATTCATTTCCTCCTAAGGTACATACCTAAACCAGAGATCAGAGGATTGTATCAAAAAAAAAAATCTTATTTCTATCCATTGACCATAATGGGAACTTAGAGTAAACAGTTCAGATGCAAATTTCTAAAGGTAGATGGGATTTCTAATTTGTAAATTCCAAATAAAAAAAATTACAGACAGTATTCTCCCTTTCTACGGAGCTCACCAGGAAAAGTGTCATCTCTACGGTTCCCTCTCTTTAAGAGCTATAGAGTAGAGACAAGACTTTAAAATGAGTATTTCCTGGTAACAGGAAAAACCTCAAAATTTTAACTTTATTTTTCTAATTCAACTCTCCTGACCAATTTTTTATTATTTTTCTTATTTCTTTAGTTTTCTGTGTCTCCTTCCAACAATTTCACCACTTGTTTCTTTACTTCATTTTCATCTTGAATACAAAGAGCAGGTTGATTCCCGCTCTGGCCCTGGAAATGTCAGGCTGAAAATGTTACTCTTGGAGTGATTTGCATGTACTACAAAGTGACAGGTGACAGGAGCACACAACCTCGGCTAATAGATGATTAATGATGTGATGTTGGCCAGCACTGTTGACTCGTTTTCCAGCTCTTCGGGAAACTTCAAAGGCAGCTGGCATTTCTGTTGCCTTATGACAGGCTCATAGGTGAGTGTAATTGTATAGTCCATATGTGCATAGCATAGAAGTAGCCATGTGCATGTTCATGGAGCACATTTATCTGTATGTGTCTATAAGAGGCAATGTGCAGAATTGTATGCATGACCTTCTGCGTGTTTCTGTGTGCATACAAGCTCCTCATATACAAACTGCCTGGTTTCTGTGGGTTGCTGAGAGCATCATTATCTAGCTACTATATTCTGAATAAAATACCATGGCCCATTTGGGGTTACAGTGTAAAGGAATGAAAGAAACTCACTGGAATTTTAATCTGGATGGAGAAAAATCAGCCCTAAAGTAAACAGTATGTTTGGAAGGGAGCCCAGTAACTAGCAATCAGAACAGGGTTAGAAATAGGTCAAGGCTGTAAAACTGGATCTTTTCTTCACATCCCTTTTTTTCTCAGCAAAATTTGGGAGAGTTTGGGTCATTATAGAGATTAAGGATAGTGGCAAAATATGAGTTTAGATTTCAACCCCACCCAGAATTTGAGGCATAGGCTCACTTCTGATGCATGCATTATCAGTCTAGAGTTCAGCTAAAGAAGTATTAGGAGTTTTCTAGGAGAATATTCTTAGGCAGGATCCTCCCAACACATACAAATGCCAACCTCTGAATTTAAAGTCCTTGTACTTTCTAAAGGTGAAGAAAATCTCATTTCCTACTCCACACATGAACACCTCTGCCTTCTGCCCTGGGTTTCCTATCCCATGGCACTCTCTATTCAGGAGTCTCTTCCAAAGTTGTTCAGTATTAGTGGAAAAACAAGAAAACTGAAACTGTAGAGGAAGAGTTAGGGTTTGCAGTTCTGAACAAGGATCAGCCAAATAATTTTTTTTTGACAGAAATTAGTAGATTTCTGAATCAAAATTCTGCACCAAAAGTGTGTGGGTTTTTTAAATTTAGATGGAAAACAAAAAGTGTGAAATTTGGTCTCCTTAAAACAAGGAATTACTCAAGAGCCAATATTGCAGGAGGTTGCTGAAGCATAAAGGAAATATGTCTTTAAGGTGAGCTTAAAACAGACACATTTTGTCTTCGTTCTTCCAATAGCTATAATTTGGAAAGAACAATGCAGATGTCAAAAAGCTGAAAATATATGTTCCTAAAATCAGTGACAAATGGCCAGCGGAGGTCTTGAAAGATTTGTATCCTCTATTGATTAAAAAGGGAACATGTGAGAGTAACTGACCACTGACTGAGATAAATTTTCTGCACAGAATCACGTAAAATTGGATTTGAAAGGTCTGCAAGAAATCAGCTGGGTTCTGGGCAAAAAACCTGTCTTAAGCAATCAAAGCCCGTGTCTGAGCTCTGAGCGAGCCCCAGCATAGGACACACCTGACAAATCAGCTGGACCCAGGACAGATTTTTGAGCCTGTGTCTGAGTGTTCGCCTGAACCTCATCAGTCCGTGGTTTCTCATCTCTTTAGCCTGGACACAGAGGGGAAATAGTCTTGCTAGCTTCTACCAACTTGAGGCAGAGGCTTCGGTGTTTCTGAAACTATAATTTTTTTGGTTTTCCTTGCCTCACAGGTCATTCAGTTTGATAACTCAATCTAAAGATTTGCCATGTCCACTTCACCTTTCCCAGCTCTCACTAACCCTTCAATTTACAGACATCACCCACTCCAACTGCTCTAGACAGGGCAAGACACTAAGTGCCAGGACACTGGAAAGCAGAGAAAAAGGAAAGAGCTGGGAGCACTTTGATCTGTTTCAGACCTGTCAGATTAAGCAAGTCTGGAGGTGTAGGTGATGGCACTTGTGCTTCATGCTTGCTTAAGCTGAGTTGCTTTGGAGAAAGCTGAGCTTTCTCCAACGGTTGATGGAAGGAATTCAGTGGGACCAGGTTAGGTCAGCCTTTCCGAATCCTTCCTTCCACCCCAATTATTAGTAGCGTTTACAAGGCATACAAGGGAATTTTTCAGCCCAGCCCCAGCAAGAAGACTGGTCTGCCTTGAGCTAACTGGCAGATGGAGACATCCCTTTGCTACTTGGTGTGGAAGAAGCCAGACCCAGGTTCACTGAGATAGTCTCTTCAACCAAAGGAAAAGTCTGTTTCTACTTCTGTCCTTATCGTGCTTGGCCTTCCCTCATGGTGAAGTCTGTGTCACCCTAGCTCCTCCTATAAGCAGCAGTAAAAAATGTCTTAACATTTTAGGCTTGTGACCACATCAGCTCCTAATTTGTGACATTTGTGACGTCCATGTCATAGACTTTCAGGTAAACCTGGGTAGATGCTGAAAATGGGTGTTGGTGTTTCAATGCTCCTGCAAATACAGTTCATTGTACAGATTTCATTCAAATACTATTGAATAGCATGCATACACATGAGTTTGGGTGCGAATGTGTCAAAGGGGGATGTTAGAGTGACAGAAAAGAGAAAGGTAAACGTTGACCCATAGAAATAGATGTTTTAACTTTTTAATTTTGCTATGGCACGTGAAAATATAAGTAGTATCATGGTACAGACATAGGTGCATATGCACACACAGACTAAGAAAAAGACAGATAAAGAGATGTGGCCATTGACCAGTAGTGATTACATTTTTAAGGGATATCTTAACTGCTACCTTTCTTGTTTCTTAGTACTTTGAAAGGCTGCTTTGAATGTTTTTTCCCTAGGTTATTGATAAGTATTAACTTCAGGTATCTGTACGATGCTGCTACGTTTAAAAGCTTGAAAATTTAAAATTACAAAAATCAATTTTCTTCCAAACCAGCTTTGTGAAGTCTAGTAAGTCCCAAAAAAGGGAAAAAACAGAAAGAAAGTAAGGTTAAAGTTTCTAGGTCACACTTGCTTTTGACAGAAATTAGCATCGATAGCCACGGAAATGCTTTTCTTCACCATATTCAAGAATCTGCTCTTATTTCACCCTATTTTTTTAAGCAAAATTTGGATGGCAACATTTAAGCGGAGTGGCTGGTTTGTTAATTTTATTTTCCTTTCAAAGTTTGTACTGAGCAAATGAGGCAGGTCTGATTCCACACTATCTTTCTGGCTGACATTAAGAATGGAAATTTGCAATAAAAGGGAAATTATTTTGAGGAAGTTTTCAGCAAGTATAAAAGTGAGAATTTCAGAGGGAATTTGGTAGCTGGTGACTGCTACTGACACTTGCTATAGCACCAGAGTCGTTGTTCACCTGCTACAGAATTTCAACCACCTCAGGGTGGAATGCATTAGCAGCTGTAAGTCCCAGTCCTGCCATTTAAGACAACAGGAGTCTTGACACGGCCTCAGTGGAATCATGATTAGTTACTTATACTATACAGCAACTGAGTACAGGAGGAACAGTAATTTCTTTAAAAGTATTTCTAAGTCTGTTAGACTTAGAAAGTTCCTGATATGCTCTAAGACTGAAAGGCTTGCACTCCAAAAGCCTTCTGCTGCTGTGTTGGACAGTCTCAAGACCAAGCTCACTGCCCCTGGCTGGCACAATTTCAAGAGTGGAAGTGGCAGCACTGTGAAACAATGGAAGTCATTACAAGCTCTTGAAACTATTACGAAAAGAGAGATGTAATATTCTGAAGTTTCTCCTGTGACCTCAGTTATAACTTCATACTGTTACATCTTCTATAACCCAGCTCCACAGGGCTTGCCAAAATGCTGCTCATGCCTTCTAGACACTCAGTGTGTGTATCCGATCAATCCATTTGATTTGTAGGTTAGGACTAAGTCTTACAGTCAGACCCAATGATCTCATTGCTGTTAGAGTGAATGCAAAATACTTTGAGTGAAAACAAGGGGATTGATCTAAAAGGACACAGGTAATTTAGAGCAAAAGTTTGGCTTTTGCATATTAATTAAAAAGTTCACTGTAACCTATGGGACACATCGACTCTCTTGCAAAGGTTGTCACGTCTGCACAGCCAGCCATTTGTTTTGCTTTCTTCCTAGAGAAACTTGATTTTTGTGATGGGCTATGCCTTTTGCTACTATATCTTCTGGGAGAGAGGTCTGGTCAGATGATTAATATTATCTTAACTCTTAAATATTACATTAAATTTGGGCAGGGGTTTTTATGGCAGCTGACTAATTAGCCCCATGTCTCATCTCAGCTGTCAAAAAACTCTATTCATTGACAGTTTACTTTAAGTGGCTCAATTAGCATAATAAATGACTCACCAAAAGTTCTGTAGGCATCCTGTTGATTAATGTCATTTATCTTGCAAACCAGCAGTAGAAGCCTGAGTGGCTCCTAACAGTTATTATATGCGTTTATATACGTTATGTGTCACTCTCAAAGAAGGAATGCAACTTATGAGTTATTTGCAGACATTTAATAACAATAAAGAGCTTTCATCAGCTGCAACAAGATGGATGATTTCCCAATTAGGAACCAGGTAGAGGACGAGGGCAAGTTTCCTTGCACATCATCCTGCATGTATCCAAGTGATATAATGAAGAGAAATTTCTAAGAACACGTGATCAGACTGAGAAGGAAAGAGCCTGACCAGAAGCCTTAGAGTCTGTTTGTGTGACTTTTGCCTTCCGCACACACCTTTCAGTATATTGGCCTGCTGTATACGATCTTTGCTTATGCTTTACATGCTCCGTGGGTAATGTACAGAAAAAACATGTCTAAGTCCTTCAGATTCAGTTTCAAAGACTTGTCTTGGGATTTATGTTACTACAACTCTTATGTGATTTTGAAAGCCCAGTATCCTAAGACCCCATGGCCAGAGCTGATAGTAGATCAAGGGGCGTAATACAGCAGGAGGGCAGCTAATTTCCTATTAAAACAGGACTCTTGACAAGTGACAGTGCAGCAGTGGTGGGCAAGGGGTGGAGACACGAGGGTTTTTTTTTTTCCTTGGCTCTGCCACTCACCTTTACCGTGGCTTTACTTAACCTCCTTTCTGCTTTTTCTCAGTCCACTTTGATTTTATCCACACTGGTCATGAGGTCTATGCGGTCCTTGGCACAAGGATAGTCCCTCCTTGAATATTTACACAGTGCATTACCCTGCCTAAGGTCAGGGTCTCAGAAACCTCCGTTATATAAAAACACATTTCACCACAGAGCAAATTCCAGGTATTCACCACTATGGGGGAAAACAGGGTTATTAGCAGCTCCCATCAGATAGTATCTCTGATCAGATGACAATGTCCTGAAATTTCTGCAGATAGAGGTTTTCTGCCCATGAAATCAGAGATGCCCGTATCTAATGCTGACAGGCATTAGTATGGGTGCCTCCGTAACCATTATGAAAAAGTATGTGTGGGCTTCAGCTGTTTCAAAGTAATTCTCCTAGAGGAAGAAGCTTTTATCACTGAACTCTTTAATAAGGGCGCTTCCCCCCAGCCCCAGGAGGGACCGTGTAAGCTTTAAAGAAAGTACAGCAAGTGCTTTCACTACCGAAGCCACTAGGAGTATATTTTATAAAGCAATATTAAAGAAATACTGAGAGCAGAATAATTTAATCAGATTCATGAAATCAAATACCCCCAAGGCAGCGATGAAGATGCAACTCAACAAGTGCTGGCATTTCATTCCATAGGAAGAGGAAAATTCATCAGCTGCTTTTTTTTTTGGTCCTTTTTTCTTTTTTCCTTATAGAAGTAAAACTTGATGCTAAATAAAACTAAAGTCAAATAACCCTAGGACATAAGGATTACTGCAAAGGCACCTTGGGCCTCCACTCAGCCACACTCTGTCCTGTCTCTTCTTGTTTGGGAGGTGGAAACTATTCACTACTAGGGAGTTGGAGGGAAGGTTGTCAAGCATTTCTTTAAATGGCAGTTTTTTTCCTGATCACGTGATCAGTCAGCGGCGAAATATTTCATCACCTTTTCTCTCTCTATTGGCATCGTGTTGCCACGACTGTATTCTCTTCTGGTAAAAGCCAGCACAGCACACCTTGATCCCAACCTGAGGTCTCCTCATGCTGCAGAAAGATGTAACAATAATATAAGAAAATTGGACTGAAAAATTAGCAGGGGGAGAACCCTCCTAATCTTGAAGCTTAAGGTACCCATGTGTTCTAAGTGTCAAAAATCTTCTGAAAGGAAGGAGTCTATCATTGTTGTTCTTTTATGCTGTTATTCGTACATTCAGTTGATGGCTGCTGGTCTTCCTGGGGCTGATGCAGGACCAGTGTTACCATAATTATATCAGTGTAGGCTATGAAAATGAGAAGTAAACTCACTTTAATGGCAACTTGTACTGCTAACTAGGAGGCCTTGGGAAAAGCTCTTGGAGGTAAAAAAGGAATGATTCCTGAGCATCTATTATGGTTCCATTGAAATACCAACTGAGCAACAACTTTCAGTGTACTTCTCTTTGAAATACCTCTGGAGAATTCAGCTTATTCTCATTTGCCAGGTACATAACTGAAGCTGAGAGGTAAATTCATCTCACTTAAATTTAACCATCCAAAGTTGGACATCAGGTTCATTCCAGGCATCTCCACTCGCTGTATCATCAACAAGGAGTCAGGTGCCCCATGCAGTGAATCATCCTGTGCTGCAAGAGGAGGCATCCATCGCCTTACAAAGGTGCCTGTCTCTCCATCTTGACTATATAGAGAAATAAGAATAGTAGCTTAGACTGAATAGCTTGCTTTTTGTAGAGCTAAAATTAGCTGAGAAGAATCACATTTATCTGTCGTCTCCAAAGTAACACAAGAGAAAGTGGATAGGAGAGTAAATTATGGCTTCAGTTCACCAGGCATACATGCTGTGTAGGGTATCACCCTTCCTTTTTATATGGCCATCAGACCATCACTGTAGTGAGATGATGGGGTTGAAACATCAAATTTGTGCACCCGAGGTCTAGGTGAATGCAGTCCACAAACACTAAGGTAACCTGGAAAAGCTGAGTGAGTACAGAGGAACAAAACATTTAGGCAGTGCGTGATCCTGACAAATGGTATCAGTATCCTTGAGAAAGATTTTTGAAGAGTATGGAGAGAAGAGCCTTCAATTTATGGTGCATATTTAACAGCCAAAATATAGCAACAGTACTGCCCTGTCCTGCCTCATGGCTTCTTTTTCCAACAAGGCCATCATAAATTCTGCCTTGAGCAAAGCAGAACTGATTAGACTCAATTTATTCTTCTTTAAAACACACACACACACAAACACATTCACTAGGGAAGGATATAGAAGTTCCAGGAAAGAGCCGTAACTCAATTGCCATTATAGAACAGAAAGATAATTAAGTAAATGTCGGCAGGGGATAGCATTGAATAACTTCAGCAGAATGAGTTCTTCTTTGCTTTGCCCTTTGCAGAAAGTATACCGCATTCTCCAGACACCCCACCCTAAATTGCTTTGGATAGCTTCTTTTTCCCTGAAGGAAATCAGAGAGAACAGGGCTGGAAGGGAACTCCAAAGGTCAGTTTCCCCCAGCGCAAGGCAAGATCAACTCAAGCTAAGCTGGTAAAGACACATGTTTTCTCTGCTGGTGGGCAGGAGATTGGTCTGCATGTTGTATAGGTATTAGGTTAACTCTTCCCATGTTAGCTACCTGGAACTTGGGAGGATCCAAGTAACATCTGAATCACTTTGATCTACAGTTTGGAGTAAAGAGAAGCTTTTTAGAAAGAAATGAGATCTAAGTGAGACACAAGTAGACACCCTGCAATGTAACTGGCTTCCGATTGTGCCTGAGTATCCACAGTACAAGGGAGTCATGAGCAGCAATTACTAATTATTTCCAAGGGCAGATAAATAGCAGCTCTGCTTTTTATTTGTCCCATGTGGTGATCCACTGGGTTTGTAGACTTTGGCACATTTTATGTCTCAAATTTATCATGAGTTTATAGCCAGCCAATAAGTTAACAGAAGAAGAAAAAAAAAAATAATCAGTGTAAATCTTGTAAGACTGTACTGTTTTTAACTAGAACATGAGAGAGAAAGAGCACTTGTGAGAAGAAGAGAAAGAAAACAGAACAGTAAAATGTTAAATTGGCAAGTCTGAGTTCATTCTCATCGAGGCACGTAGGTTTCAAGTAAGATGGTTTCTCTTTAATGTCAGTGGGTTTTGGACAATATATCTCTTGTTCTTCTTTCTGAGTTCATTGAAAGAATTGTATATAAAATGCTATGTGTGTGTGTATATATATGCAGCTGCCTTTAAGATATAGTTATTTTAAATCAAAATACTTGAAATCATTTATCTCACTTTCTATCATGGAAGGCTATTGAAGCTTCTTGGTAATGAATCTTTGTCTAGAACATATTCTGCAATCTTTGCATAATCATGTCACTATATTTCATAGACTACACCTTCAAGAATCACCACATGATGTGTGAAATGAAGCAAAAATAGCAGCTATCCTTAGATTGACTTTGGTATGGTAGTGCTAATTTCTCAACCTTCAGAAAGCTTAATGTAATCTTAAAGTTTCAAACACATCAACAAAAATATCTTTGAGGGAGAAACAGAGATGTACAAGTGGGCCGTTTTCATTTAATAGGGAAGATGGCACAAAGAAATTTTGGGCTATCATCACATCTGAAATGTATGGTAGGCTCAGGATGAGAAGAAATGTTTCATGATTGCACAATCACAGGCAGTTCCACCCTTACATGACATCTTTACTGCCACATTTTGTATCTTAGGGTCTGTTATGACAACACCTATTCAGAGAGTCTCATTTAAAAAACACTTCCAACAATGCTGTCCTGTGCTTGTATGGGAAAGAGAAGGCAATCAATCAGAAAAATGAATCCTACTGAATCAGCAAAAAAAGCAGCAGTATCATCCTCATCCAGGGCATCGGATAAAAAGTAAAAAGTATGCACAGTAACAGGTATATGTATTTAGGATATGATTAATTTAATTTCAGTCAAGCCTAATTTTAACAACATAGTATTTAGTTTGACCTAATCATTCCGGCTCCTTCCATGATCAAATAAAGACAAGTACATACCTCCAAAGAGAGATTTCTTTTGTTCGTAGGTATAGCTCAAGGATGTATAAGACAAACTTTCTTTTGTGACTGTCCCCTTTCTCCATTGGCTATAGAATTGTTCTAGGTGACCAGATTAGTCTGTCTCAGCACCTGACTTCCAGACATCTAAAGGTTGTGTGTGTTGAATCCAACCCAGTAAGATCTCTCATTTCAGCCTGAAGTGGCTAAGACAACAGTGATTGAAAAGCAGATTAAAAACTGTAGATGTTTTTGTTTAAACACAGAATTGGAGAACACAGATGACCTGATTATAATTTATGATTTGTATTTTAGTGCTACCAGGAAGCTTAAGCTGCCTAAAGACTTTACAGTGTAAGTGGAGATGATGGATAGGAAAGGATGGAAAGTTACAGCAACTCTAGCACTGAGATTATGTGACTTCCTGAAGGTTGTAACAGCCATCTCGCCTATGAAAAAAACAGGAATTGGAGCTGGATTTCTTGAAACTCAGCTCAGGGACCTAACTGCAAAACTATTCTTCCCTCTTAAAACCATGCTAAACTTCTTAAGGTAGAATGACAGTTCTTCATGTGTGAATTGTGAACCACAGTGGCATCAAAACACCTGTAAGCATGATCAAAAGCCTAAAAAAAAGAAATTGGATTGTGGCTGAGACCCACAGTGAACCCACAAGCCTGAAAGTGAAATCAGAACAAGAAAAGCTCCTCAAATGGGAAAAGCATGAGCTCTTAAGTCAGCAACACATGTTCCTTCAGACGAGCAGTTTTTCCCACCTTAGTACTATGGAGGTATAGATAGAGACAGTACAGCAATGGGTAACTGGAGAGGAAATGGAAGGTGTTGGACACAGCCTGTGTTTCCCTAAGGATTTAAATTTAATCCCAGTTTTCAATAGGCAAGGCATCTAAGTTAGTTGTATCACGTTCCCTCTGCATTCATCTGAAAAAATAATGGCATCTCTTGAGAATGAATCAAATTGTCAAGGGACTGAATTGCCACCTGGTGTGCCCTTTCTATGAATGGACTGTAAGGAAAACTAATATTGACCCCACTTAGAAATACAGTGTCTCAAGTTTGATGGGAAGAAAGTATCTGTGGAGCTCAAATAAATGGATGAACAAATCATGTGATGTGGATCTTGATAATTTGAGAATCATCCTGTGGATGAACAGGATTTGACACTGGGCATAAAGTGTTGCCAGAGCTTTGCCACTGATTCTAGCAGAGCTTGGATTTTACCCATGTTGCAGAAGCCCAGAGGAGGAGCTCAGTTTACAGACTGGACTGCCACAGGTTGTCTGAGCTTGGGACAGTCATCCAAAGGATGAATAGGACATCTACAGGTGGTCTAGGCTTCAAATAATCCTCTAGGAGATGATTACCAGCAGCAGATCTCTGTATCTGAGGCTCATCTGTCATAATTTCTTAGTAAAGAAGAAATGAGGGAAAAGATCTGCCAAAAATATATACGATGGATCAGCCAAATTGTTTCTAAATGGTACCTTAGTCAGAGATCTCCATGGGGGACCAGCAGCCAGCTGCACTACACTATAGAGTAAATGCTACTGCTTTGGAAAAGAATCAGTAGCAAGTGATTTGCATTAAACACTTTTTTTCTTTTTGTTGTTGTTGTTTTTGTTGCTATTTTTGGCTAACACAGAACTGCATCAGCATGTGAAATTCAAAGAGAAAATGCCCAGTTGCTGATTTCCAGTATATTTTTTGTCTCCATGTTTAGACATTTTACTCCCAACACAGGAGGACAAGGAGGGGAGTAGCAGGGTGGAGGTGGTGATAGGGAATCCAAAAAAAAAACAAGCAACCAGAAAGACTATCTAGAGCCAGGAACAGTTTTTGTTTTCCAACATTTTCTTTCAAGCTCATGAATAAACAGAAATCTGTGAATTCAGAACACCTGTGGCTAGCTAGCCTTGGAAAGGAGAAGAGAAGAGGAAGAACTAGACCTATGCTGAAAGCCACTGAACTCATGAATATGAACACGGGGCATAGAAGTAAATGAAGCCCAGGGATCCATGGATCGCATCATGGGCTAGAGATGCTTGCAGCATATGGCTAGTATGCAGCAGGCTCTGGCCATTTTCCTGCTATTTAGGCTGCTTTGGGGACTGTTGCTCTCCTGCACATGTTTGTCCTGGAGGATTGTTCTCACTGATATGGTGTGACAAAATTAATATCTAAACACTTGCAGGTATATGTAGGGATGGCTCTAGCCATAAGCCTTGTTGCTTGCCCAGAGCTGCACATTGCTAGGGGCAGCAAAATGGCTCTGCCCCTCAGCTTGCCTGCTCTCATCTAGGGAGGGGCTGGGTGTGCTGCAGAGATGTTACACTCCTCCTGCAGCCACCACTCTCTGTCTGCTGACTGCAAAGGTAAAAGGAAAGATCAGATTTTCAGGGCTCTGCCCCAAGCTCTACTCCTTTCCTCCTGTGACAGAAGCAGCCTGGCCAAACCCAGCCCCTCATCCAAGGAGCAGATAACACGTGGATGCTTCCAAGTGTTACCTCAATGGATGTTTTTCATATACCCAGGCACACATGGATTTATGTGTAAATACAATCACATAAACATCTGTAATGATTGCTGCAAGGATAAATATACAGGTAGGTGTGTACATTAACATGTATTGTATATGTGGATGCATATATATGGATCAGAAAGGCAAGCAAGTACGTTAAAAGATTCAAAAAATCTAAAACCAGAAAAGACCACTGGAACAATCTAACAGGTTTCCTGTCTTGCGTTAACCAGTCCTTATTATCCCAAGCAAGCTCTGTTGGGTTACGGAACATGCTGAAATCATACAATATGAAAAAAACCAACAAGAACAAACAATGAAATATTTAATATCCTCTAGTGGCACTGACAGAGTCTTTAAGCACACGGCAGTGCATTAACACTGTTCACTATGCCTCTTAACTCAAGTGGCTAGGACTCGACCATGGGAGATAAAAAGTGGAGAACAGTTTTTGCAGTCATTTTGCCCTGAAAAAGCCTCAGCTGAACCAAGGTTTTGGCACTGTACTTGAAGAAATATGCGGATTGATCAGTGAATTCAGAGGAGGGAGAATTAGAGGCCAAGAAAACACCAGCCCCAAGAAACAGAAGAATTGTGCCTGTTTAGAGTGCAGAAGAAAAGAATGAGTAAGAATATGAAAATAGTATTAGAATATATAAAGCACTTTGCTCAGAAAACAGTTATGAAGAGGATTCAATTAAAGTATCAGATGCTTTTTGACTGGAAATGTTACATGTCTTAGGGTAAGACAGCTCCTGTATTCTTGAGATGTCACTTACTTTCCACTGCCTGTGGAGCAAGCCTAGCCAACATGCCTAATTTTTGTGTGTGATTAGGAGAAGACTTCCCAGGTGTGACAGCACTCTCTGAAATACAAATGTTTCATGAATCAGTGCCATCATTGGCAGGCTACACCTTCTTTTTGATACCCCCTGAGCATGTGCCTCTTGCCACGATTAGACAGGACACTAGTCTGTGAAACTGTAATCCAGCTCAACAGGACAGTACATATGTTTTTACCTGAAACTAGTCTTACCAGAATACCACTGAATTTACTTTGAACTGATGTGTACATTATGAACATGAAATTATCTTTGACAACCCTCACCCCACAGACAGTATGTAAGGATGGACTTCATATCCAAGAATCAACAGCCACATTTTAAATACCCTGCAAATTCCTGTGATTCCTGCACATTTTTATCAAATTCATGAAAAGTTTTACTTCTTGGGTAAAGTGACAGTGCCCAAGTCTGACATGAAGTCATTTCCTACCTTTTAAAAAGTTCCTAGGATCATCCATAGACTTTGATGCCTTACAATCCCCTGTTGGAAGGATTTGGTTGCATTTTAGGTTTGGGGCGTTTTTTTGTTTGTTTTGGTTTGTTGGTTTTATTCCCCATGAATGTTCCAAAACTTCGCCTGTCCTCAGTGAGATTTTTTTTGGTTACCTCTTTTTCCTTGCTGAATGAGAAACACATTTAGATGTCACTAAAACCAACTAAAGCTTGAGTGAAGTACTGGTTTCCTTGGCCTGCCTGAAACATACTGCTTATGGGCATGAAAAAGACACATGTACAGTGATTATGAGATCTGCTGTTGAAGCAGACCTTTTCTCCCTAGATCTACTAATCCTGGAGGAGGGTAGTTTAACTCCACCTGAGGCAGACTCAGAAGAGTATGGCATTCACTGTAGCAGAGGAATAAACTTAAAATTCAAACACCCTAACTCTCAGCTGACTAAAGACTCTTCCCTCCTGAATACTCTCTTGACCACCCAGCCACATCTTCAAGGTGCGTATCTCAAAGGCTGGCAGGAGCTCCCACGCACTCAGAACAGATTTGGTAAATGAGATCCAGTGCTCAGACTGCAGGTGAGCTAATTCAGTGCCATTAGCTGCAGCCAGGCCTTTATCTCATTAGGAAAGAGATAAATTATGCAATGTGTACTCTCAGTACAAGCAGCAAGAGCCGACAAAGCCATAGAAAAGAGAGACAGGGAACGAAAAATAGTCTGCAAAGCAGGGCAGAGTAAATGCAACACGACATTGGGAGCAGCGGGAGGGAGCCCTCACCTTGGGTCAGCACCTGGCTTGCCAGCCAGGTGTTTGCCAACGTGGTTGGGAGCGAAAGAGTTTAGCTTCCCTGGCCCCCGTTTCCCCCTGCCCAGCTGCTGTGACAGTCAAGCTGAAGCAAGGACTCTGCCCTTGTATACTTACCCATGCTCCAAAGGTCCCTCACTAGTTACTCTTAACATACCTAAGACTTTCGTAAGAAATTGAGTTATGTAAGACTCCAGAGTCCAAGAAGGAAGACCTTTATTTCTTATATCATAAGCAGACCCTCCAAAAGGGAGCCTCTTCCCTGACACCACTTCGAAAAGCCTAATTTTTTTCCTGATGGTTGTTCCTTGAATCATGTTAATCACTCTTCTCTGGGGTTGCGCTTATTTTATTTCCAGAAAAAAACACAGTAGGGAAGAAAGTGACTGTGTGAAATATCCTACAACCACCTGAGCAAGATAAAATATCCAAGGTATGGGCGGGAAAAAAATGGTTGACATTAGCTTAGATATCAGACCCCTCTCAATCCTGGCGCTTGCAGGACTGCCAACATTGTGACCAGCTATTCTGGCACCCTTCTGTGGGAGGGAAATCCTGCCAGGAGCTGGGCTGGACACACATTAATTTTCTCCTGGCCAACAAAGACTGACCAGATTGCAAAGACTGTGAACTCACGACCTTGATTTGTTTCCCCTCCAACAGCTCCCTGGAACCTTTAGTTTCTCAGCCTCTTCCCTGCCTCCTCCTCTTTGCCTAGGAGCCATCACGGGGGCAGATATGACCCTGACAATGCACCCCTGTGGCAAACTTGCCCCATTGGGGTGCAGGAGAAGCACCGGATGCGAACATGGCTGGAGTCCATCATTCATCCCCCAGCACACGTAGGACTAGGCTGGAAGGATGGCACATCAAAGACAGACTACATTTAGCTGGATACTTTCCCTCAATCACTGCATTAGCTTGTCCTGATCCTATAGTTAAAAACAGCTATTTATTCTATCACTACACACTGGCAAGGATATATTGCACCAAGTCAACACCTACAATTATTATAGTACAAAAAACCTTTGCTGTAGCACGTTTAGTGCTGCTATTTATCAGACACAGCTATTACATCCTGGCTCCCAACAAGGCTATACAATTCTGGCACCCAGGAAGACAGCAGGTGCTCTGAATTAAACCAGAATCCAAAGACTTTCTCTTCACCTTCCTCTGTCTTTCCTTAACAGTCTAGCAAGGATTGGGGGCTATCAGGAAAGAAAAGGGTTGTAAGAAAGCACTCTGCTTATCTGACAGTATGTCTTGAAATACCATGTGTAGGGGGGGAAAAGTTTGCTGTGTCGTAAGGGAGCTGATAAGGTCTCTAGAAATTAGAGAAATTAGAATCCAAGTAGGTTATACAGTTCCTCAAGGTGCCAAAGCCACAGTATTTAATCATGCTAGAGATTTCTTTATGAAATGCTTATCCAATAATACCGGATACCCAAGAATATTACACGTCACAGTCCACCTACCACTGCTGCTCCATTCATATACAAGCCCAGGGCTCTGGACATCTGTTTGGTATCTTTGCTAGACAACTGAAACTTTGTTCTATTATTTCCAGAAAAACTATCTTCCCAATGATCTGCACTTCAGATTAATTTGTTTTCATGTCTTCCAACAGAACAATATTTAAGAAGTTATTTCTTAATCCTCTCCAATTTTCTAACTTCAGGGTTGCTAGTAAACCAAAAATTTTTTTCACAAAGTATACGGATTTACTGTAACGATTAAAAAAGAAAGAGAGCAGGAAATGCTAGAGAATAGCTGATTGATCAGCAAAAAGGGAATTGTTTGGATGCTTTCCTGAAAGCCTACTATTCCAGAGTTCTCCCTCTCCCACTGTCACTAATTTTCAAAAGAAATTCAAGCCTGGATCTAAGAGGCTTCCCTGATGATTTCTTTCTGAAAAATGATGCATTTTTTTGCAAACATGATTTTTCAGTAGAAAAACGTCATCTAAATTACTTTGATCAGCCTTTGCCAACATCCTTCTAGCCCAGAGTTGCCAGCAGCTACATCGAGTAATCTGGGTGTGGTCTCCGTGGAGCTGTAGAAAGCACCATCACTGGTGATTGCATATGTTTGAAATGCCAAAAGGCACTCAATGTCTGTCAAGTTCAAAAGCTTGTAGGGGCAGAAGAAAATCTAGAGAATTTCTAAGTTCTATAAGAGGGCCCAAAGGCAGAGAAGAATATATAGGAATAGCTGAATGGGGATCAATTCACAACCAGGTACATAGGACTAAGTAATAATTTTCACTGGATGTAGAACACTTTGGGTCACTGCTATCAAGGACATTTTCCTTAAGAAGTTTTTGGGATACTTTGTGACAGACAGATTTAGTTTTATTCTCACCAGCCTTCCACAAAAGGATTCTTTTCAAAGTTGCTCCTGAAGGCCCTAGGGTCCCAGGCCTCCTCTTGGCAGGAAGCATGTTGTCATCATATTATGGAGCTACTACTAACCACAACTGTCTCATTGCTTTGCCTTTGCAACATGATAGAGGTGGATCGTGGGATTTTGTGTGATTAATTTATTTAAGTTTTATGCTCTGAGATAGCAGTGTCATTTTGGTGGAAGAAGTGAGCAGGTCAGACTGTGTGACAGAGGAAATAAGAGAAGAGAAAATGAGAATATTCTCAATAATAATAATACTATTAATAACTAATGCAAAAGGAAGATTTTGCTTTTGGTGGTCATTGCTGATGTACAAGACACAGTGAGTGGATCTATTGACCTGGTATTCCTGCTTACTGTGCAAGTGTTACTAATGTTAGGATGACTATATTTAAGAGACAGCAGCCCTTAAGAGGCATCTGCTGATGGAGCTGCAGACACCACCAAAGATTCATGTAACTAACTAGGGGAGGGACCCAGACAGTGGAAATAATTTGCTTAAAAGCATGTTGATTTGGACATCACTAATCTCGGCATTGATCTCTGCCAGCATTAACTTTGCTGTTAATGCAAATAACTGAACATAAGGATGCTATTAATTGTATTGATATAATGGAAGGCATTGCCCTTGACTTCAAGGCCCCCCTCTCTGATTTAGTGCTTGCCAACGACTCAACATTTTTGTCTTCTCTCCCCCTTTCTGCTTGTCCAAAATGATGTTTCATTCCTTTTTATGTCCCTGTTATGCTTGGAACATCCTGTCTCCACGTTCTGCTCCTTCAAATGATCCTTTCTTCCTGAAGGTCCTGCATTCACCTTCCCTCCCTTCCCCAAGTGCAATCTCATAACTGTGACAGAAAGAAAGGAAGACTATGCAGAACACAACAGCAGCAACACACCCAAAGAATTCAAGTTGTACTTCCAGCATGGCAAATTCCATCTGTGATTCCCTGGACCAAAGGGATTGTAAGCTGCAGGAGTGAAGGCTTAGTGAGGAAAAAGCAATAAATGTGACTTATACATATGGCTTCACGGGGGGCGTTACTTCAAAACAGTGCTTTTTCCTACTGCCCAGTTTCCAAACTGAATACTGCTAAAAATGCGGTGGCTCTAGAAGAGTTAAATAAAGTTAGTTGGGGACTTGAAACCCTTATTTCAGGAATGAATTTAGGGATTCTACATATGTAGCTTCTACAAGGGAAGGTTAGGAAAAGTCTGTTTCCCTTTATTATTACCTATTAAAATAAAAAAAGTCTGATGGCAGAGGCCATCTTAGTTTAGGAGGTAAAGACACCACAATATTTCACACTAGACAAACTAGGTCTAAAATCAGAGTACAGTTTATTTTAAATGTGAGTCAACTTCATAAGTCTTAAAATCTTTAAATCAACTTCAGTTTTCCACAAGGCATATTCAAGATATGAAGCAAAAAAAAGAATTATGTATTAGGAGGAAAGCTCTTGTTTTCCCAACAGAAGTGCTAATTTAGACCACGGACTTACCAAATACATACAAAAATCACTTTCTCTGACCCAAAGATTTTGCAGTGCCAAAAGGGAAGACACAGGAAGAGAAATACTATTACAGATCTATCATGAGAAACTAGAGTTTTCATTGAATAATAAAACAAGCATCAATTAACTTCGCATTTTTCTCAGCCATTATTAATTGTTT
The DNA here is from genome assembly GCF_000690535.1 of Cariama cristata. NCBI lineage: Eukaryota > Metazoa > Chordata > Aves > Cariamiformes > Cariamidae > Cariama > Cariama cristata. The sequence continues at coordinate 25,914 of NW_009631615.1, read as the reverse complement.
GATTTCCCGAGGGCACTATCATGGTAGAAACTGGTATTGAGTGGATCTGAAGAAGTGAGGGTATGGGGAAGATGTCATATGTGTAAGTGGCTTCCTGGATCAGGAGGCCTTCAGGCTGTCTTTTTCAACCAATCACCACAGCTTAGTTTAAAACAGGGCTGCTGACTGTTTGAAATGCTGTCAACTTTGAGATAATCAGAGGCATAGCCTCTGGAAACTAGCACATTTTGGGACTGTAAAAGGAAGCCCTTGCAGGGGAAAGTAGGAATAGTGTATGTAGCAGCATTAAATTGGCATCTATTTGTCAAAACCATCCTTTGCTGCCTCTTTTCCCCAGCAAAAAATTCCGCTGCAAAAAACCCCACACTCATCCTCCAGTACCTCAATTAACATCTGAATTGTAAGCAACAACTTTGCCGTCCAGGAATCTCTGAAGAGATGGGAAAATGAATGTTGTTTTTTGAACTGAACATGAAAATACAGTGATGATAGCAGGATTATATTGGAAATACATGGCCAATAGGAACCTTGGTACGGCTTCATCCATTCCAAATCCAAATCCCTTTTGGTCCCTTAATCCATAAAGCCTACTAAAGAAGTATGCTACTGCTAAATAGTTGTGTTTAGGATTTGCAGCTGGATTTTCACATACAGTTGTCTATTATCATACATCTGTAAATGTATCTTCAATAATTGCCTTGCTCTTCCAAAGGGCTTTTCTTTTTGCAAAGTAGTGGTACAAATGTTAATTTTGAATAGCAGTTCTGTAAGTGGGAGATGCTTACTAGCTCTGTCTTACAGATTGGAAAACTAAGGGACAGAGGGTTAATTGAGCATAGTTAAAAACAAAAATCTAAATTATTTGTATCAAAAGAATACATAGAGCTCCAGATGTGAACCAAAACCCCTTTATAGTCAGCACTGTAAAGAAAGCAAAGAAAAGAGAATTCCTGTCTCAAGTGGCTTTCACCCTGATTATAAGACGATAGAGTATGGACAAGTGGATTATCACAAAAAATAAAGAGTAAAAGTTACTTTGTTCTTTCCCCTTCTTTTGACTGTATGATACCTATGTGAGTCTTAATCTTTCCTGATTTAGTGAGTGGGGCAGGAAACTCCTGGTAAACTGAGGAAATGGGTGTATGCCCTCAGTTTAGCCTTGATTTACTTCAATGTGGCTAATGCCACAGGTATCATTCACCCTGAATTGTTTTTCTTTAGAGTAGGCTATGAAGAATGTAGTCTGGGATGTTGCTGCCCATCAGAGCAGTAGGATCCTGGTAGCATCTGCCTTTTCATTAGCACATAGAATATAACATGATCTGTCTCTCCTTTAAACTAAGCAGTAAGCCAAGTCACTCAGAATGGCCAAATTTCATGCTGCTTTAGCTCCACTGACTTCAAAATCCAAGATCTAACTGGAGACCCCAAATATGCCACAGATCAGTCAAATTTCAGTGGTTCCACAGTTCCTGAAGAGGAGGAACAGATGGACAGGAACACAAAGAGGCTGGCTGCATAAATCCTATTTCTTAAGAAACTAGACTAAAATTAGGTGTTTTAAAATCCAGATCGAGGGTTAATTTTGTTTGGAAGTAGGTGCCTGAACACTAACACATACGGCTGAGACAGTAGCTGTTTCTGTAACTGTTGTCAAAAACAGATTCTGATACACCAAATTCAGTTCGGGTCTATCATTACAGACTGTTGTGTCATAAAATGAGCCCTAAACCCACGTATATCTTAGTAAGTAAGCTTTATGGTCATTTTCACTTCAGCCATGCAACCTCCTAACAATAACTTCTGGTTTCAGTCAATTACTTTATAATTATGTTTTAAAATGTCATGTCTGATTTGAGCCAAACTCTTGGCTTTTAGCCTTGCCAAAAGAAAGAAAGAATGTGGCATGAAATTGCAGTATTAAAAGCAAAAACTGTGCCATCTATAGAGATACACAAAATTCAGGTCTATATTTCTATGCATAACCTGGGGCATATTTCCACAATACATATCCTTTCATCACAGAGCCCTCAGAAGAGGTTTCAACTTCACTGTTTGTGAAATGATCCATTGACAGAACAATAAGTAAAAGAAAAGAATTAAAACAACAAAAAAAGCACACCTCCAAAACCCCAAATCCTAAGTAGGAATGTCACCAACAATAGATATGATTTAAAGTTTACCAAAACAAATTATTTTATTGGTACAGGTGAGAAGGGCAGTAACCTCTCGTTCAACAGTGGTGAGAACAGGAAACTCTAACACAGATTAAGATTGGCCATGTATAATGGTAATGTATATAACCTTCTTCTGAGAGGCCAGCAAATGATTGTCTATTCTGACAAACACTCTATCTTTCAAAATGCCAGAGATTTCTTCTTGATATTCTTTTCTCACCTACCCAGAGAAAAGGTTTTGCCCTGTGATGAATTTGCACAGAATTATGGAGAAAGTGAGCATCCCTAGTGCTATCGTGAAATAAGCATGCCATGCAACAGGGTCAAAACCTACTGCAAATCCTGATGCAGATGCAGCCTTCCAGGGCTTCCACAAATCTCCCTCCCATCAAATCCCTGATATGAATCATCCATCACAGCAGGAAAGGAAGATGCTGAAATTATCTGGTAGTACCTAAATACACTGGTTTAAGGACTGGAGTTGTATTTCTGAAACTTCCCTTCTTTTGCACAAGGCCAAAGCATGCCATACTGAGTAATCCATTAGGACTGCCACTGTGTATTCATGGCACTCATATGCATCTCAAATCTCCATTGTTGCTTTGAAAAATCTACCCCCAGTGTTATTCTAATGCAGCTGTTTGTCTCCTTGTGATCTTATAATGATAATAATGATAGTAATAATGACTGACACTTACATAGTACCTTTCATCCAGAAGGATCCCAAAGTGCTTTGCAAACTGATTTGCAAACGACCACATACCCATATTAAACACTCTGTCCCTATGTTAATGCAATGTTAATGTTGCAAATCTGAAGCGGCAAAAAGACAGGAAATGCAAAGGTTACAGCTTCAGGAGCAACACGCCGTGCATCTTACCTATGAAGGTGTACCATTCACAACATCACCTGGCAAATGCTGTGCAGAATAATACTTCTCAAACTGAAGGAAAGGTGCTCAAAACCTTGTGCATCTAGGCATGAAAGTAATTGGGTGAGTGAGGTGGAAATTTCACTCAGTCCCCTTCCTCAGGTGCTGATGTGGAAAGATGAGTTCTCTAATTTTCTATTTTTATTTGCTGCCATCGAGAAGGCAGTACTAGATATAGATGCTCAACAGTTAAAAGTTATGTGGCTAATGATGCTGCAATTGGACAAGTGAGGGAATGGAAAGAATCCTGCTGACTTCAGTGAATGCTGGATCAAACGTTTGTTGAATTATCTGAACAGTAGCAAAATTTCACTCTCTCCCTTTCTTCTACTTATTATTGATATTGTGAGTTGCTCTGTGTTTTCACAAAGGGGAAACCATTCTTTTCTTTTTCACCCCTTTATTCTTCAAACTATGGGAAGGATAATCTATTTTGGAACCAGATCTCACAAGGCAAGTTTCAGCTGAAAGGCATTTTACATCTATTTGAGCTATGTTCCTCTGATGATAGAACAGATGAGCCCCATGTTAATGGTGCAAACGGTGCTGTTTTCAATGCACAATTAACCAGGTCAACACCGTGATGAATAAAAAATAAAGCTGGCATCAGGGAGGACCCCATGGAAGTTGAGATCAGTTGTTTAGGTCCTTATGACTCCCAAAACATCCTTGTCTCTCAACAGACACTTTTTTCGCCAGATAAGATCAGATCACCTGCATCAAAAGACTGAAACAGAAGAGTTTGAAGGAGAGGAATCTATGTTTGAGAGTGAATTGTTTAACAAAAACAACAGCCCCAACCCTTTTGACTCCAACCAGCTGTGAGTTGCTTTTTAGACCATCTGGATAGAAAGGGATTTTTTATTTTTCCTTTTTTTTATTTTATTGCAAGATGGCCTGGTGAACAGGCCAAAAGTGCCTATGCAAACACAATAGAACCTGACTGTATGCACAGGGCAAACACCCACCATCTCATCGCTATAGCTTCTTAAAAGAAATATTAAAGCTAAGTTATCTGTTAGGGCAGTCATTTCTCACAAAATGGGAAGTAGATTCTGACTATGCAGATCATTCAGTTGTTCCAGCAAGAGTTTCGCGTTAGTTTCGACTTGTCTGTCTGAGCTCCTGCCATACCTTTTATTGCAGGGTAAACCTCTCATCAGAGTGTGGAAAAATAAGTACAATTTTATCTATCAAGTTCCTCAAGGCTTTTCTTGCTCTGTTTTGAGAGGATATCTCCTGCCAGCACTATGTATCTTCACACAGTGATGGCACCCAGATGAAAAAAAAAAGAAGCAGCAATATATAGAATATAAATTTTTTACTTTCAGAAAGACTTCAACATGTATTTGCCTGAACATCCAAACCAACTCACAAGGGTTAAAATTCGCGTTCCTGTAACTGCTGCTGTGAAGGTGGGTGGTAGAGTGGCTTCCCAAATCTCTTGCAGTTACTCTGGGGGTGACTTTAGCTTATAATTTTTGTACTATGAAGGTTTTCATCCTACCTCCGGTAAGACTCTGTAATGGTTGGCTTTGCTCATCTCTGGGAGGAGAGTGGTTAATAGTGTAATTTTGGAATTTCTTATTAACAGGCCAACAAAACTGCAAGGTTGACAGCACTATTAAATATGACAAAGTCTTCTTTAAAACAGTGACTGTTTGAATGGTGGGAGAAAAAAAAAATCATGGCATGATTTATACCCGGCTGTACGAATCACAGACTCTCCTCTATATCTTGTGCCCAAGGAACGATCGCTCATCTACAGTTTGCGGTGTCCTCAAACACCTTGTCATAGATGCCTCATCTTGACTCATAACACTGAAACACACTTGTGTGTCACCCTGCACCTTTCCTGGACAAACCATTCCCTTTTGGCCTCCAATCTGTAGGAGGATTTCCTCCCAGATTGAAGCATGTGTAATTGAAGTCTACATTGGACAGCTGGCTGTTCTGAATGGGAATGTCATGCCTGTAACAGATGACATCACTGTTTGGGGTGAAAATTTCATAGCTAGGTTGGTAAGGTGAGAAGGTGTCTCAAACCAGAAGGCTACTTTCAAATGGGATTGAGGAGTTTATTAAAAAAGATTTTATGTATATACCTGAGAGTTTTTGAAGCACATAAGAAAAATGCATTAGGATTAGATTAGATGAGATTAGATTAGATTAATAAAGCACAGACACAGTGGACTAGATCAACAGTCAGTCTTAGTTCAATAGCCTGTCTCAGACAGTGGTCAATAACATCTGCTTCTCTGCAACAGGCAGGGCACCCTTCAGTGGGCAGCTATGGGGATAACGGGGATAACATCCTCATAAGGACAATGTCTTCCTAAACCTCATTAATTAGAAGTTGGTTTAGGCACTGAAGCAAAAAAGCTTTTATCCACTCTGAAGCTCTGGGATTTTTATTTTTTTTAAATCCTCACAATTGTAAATCTGGATGTTCTTGCTACTTAATAGCAGCCTAATCCTATTCTCCCCATCCCCTCCTTCTCCTAAACTGTCAAAATTTTGGTTTCATAGACTAGGAACAACATTTTTTTAAAAAAAAATGAATTGCAGCTTTTGCTTGGCCAGGACTGAAACCTATGTAATAGCTTGCAGCAGCTCTGCCCAGCCTTGAAGAAACAAGGGAGAAGAATGACTTCAGTCACTGAAATCAGAGATGACTGATTTTGTGTTATCTGGCTGTAATCGTTAAAGCAGCCTGAAAAATGCCCTTCCATGTATTTTCACCTTTTACATTTAGCACCCATTTCCTTTATGAAACAAGTCTAGTAACTAAACCAGCTTGGAAGGGATCCAAGGGACATGGTTAGCATCCTGTACTTTAGACATCTTAAGTACATGTTTCTTGGCTGGGCCACTGTCTTTACACCCCATTTGAATAATACAAGGTTTTACTGAGAAGAAGAGGAGGAAGTATTACCCAAGAGAATAAGGAAAGATATCAGCTCTGTCTCATTTCAAATGCCAGCCCAGTGTCTCATTTTACTGGATGAGTTGTGTAAGGTCAAGAATACAACCACAGGGCTCAGGGAGAGAGGATACTGGTAGTATTTTTCTGCGTGAAGCTTCAAGAAGGTTTAAAGACACAACAAAACATTTTTTAGGCAATATAACTGCCAGACAGTGGAGATTTTTTTAGTTTGGCCAATGCTGCCTGTCTACATCTCCCAAAATCTTTGAAGTGTGTGTGTAGGTTTGATTATTGGTGTAGGGATCTCTAAAGAAATTGTACGAGGTACTGTTCTTCGAGGTAGTACATTTTTGGTAGGTTCACTCTGTTATTGTGGTATGTCCTTTAACTTGTCCAGCCATTAATTTAGTCCTCTATAAAACATTACAAACAACAATCTGTCCCCCTAAGAAAAGTATTACTTTGGTTTTGCACCAGTCTTTACAGAACAGCCCAAATATTGTGATAAAGGTCTGTTCTCATGTGGCCCCATGAGCTAGTGGGCAATTGCCAGAGGTCTCCTTTCTCCTCTGTGGGTAGTGATTCCCAGACAGACTTCATGTACGGTGACGAACTGCTGCTTTTACAGCAGAGGAGACAAGAGGTGCAACCTGAAGACAGAGTAGAGCCTACAGAGGTAAATGAGAGTATGAGTCATTCCAACTCCCACCAGGTGTTGCACCAACATTCTTTAATAAAAAATTGCAGCTTTCAGATGAAATAATTTATTTTTAAAATGTACTCATTCATTGAATGTTATATGTTCCCAGGTGAAATGGGAGCATATTTTGAGCAGATGCAATTTTAGTATTTACTTGCTGAGTCCCATTTTGAAAGACAGGACTTCCCATCCTGCCATCCAATCATGAGGAGGTAGATAGGATTTAACAGTGCAAATCCAAAATGGTATAGAGGTCCTGGGAGACAGCTGAAAAATCTATACCCAGAAAGTTTCTGAAGAATATGTCTCTACTTATCTATGCTTGCATGTATATGTGGGTTTTTGTTTTATTTTATAACAAGATGTATTGACTAACTGGGAGTATTTTATTAAAGAGAAAAGTCTGGGTAAAGCCAGCAAACTATTCACTGCCAAAATTTACCCAGAAGTACCTATGTAATTGAATTTGGCTGGCTCTAGCAAGATATTTGATTTTCTATAATTGGATTGGCTAATGGGGGGAAGAGGGTGGGGAGAAGGAGGAACTGGAAAGTTATCTATCTCCCTTGACAAAATGATCCAGTGACTTGGGAAATTTCTCTGCCCTCAAGGAAAGAATGGCTAGATAAAAACATGAAAACAAAGCAAGTGATGGACTGAAGTAAGAGGTAGGGCTAGAAATTAGGTGATAGTCCATGGCTCTGCTACAGACTCTTGGGATGCTTGTGGGCAAGCCAACTTAATCTTCTTGTGCTTAAATTCTCCACTCTGTGCCTGTCTTATTTTATATTCTGAATGCTTTCGGGTGCAAGTGTGTTGTGTGCTATAGTGCAATTGGGTAAGAGATGGACCTTGCTATATCACATAGCAAAAACACACCCTCCCTTTGAATAAGCAAAAGATGGTAAGTAAATGAGGATGAAGATAAGAGTTTTTGAAGGACTATCACATCTCCAGCATACATCTGTTTCTACCATATTTTTGTAGAGATACTGGATTAGAGGACTTGGGCCCTTTATTTTGCGGCATTCAGCACTCCTGGACATACCCACTGCACACCACTCTACTATGTGTGCGTTTGTCTTGAAGCACCCTGAGGTTTCCCGTCAGCTCATTTCCTATGGTGACAGGTGCCATCCTGCTACGACAAGACACTCATGACACTAAATGTTATTAGATATTTTTAAGGAATAAGGTCCATGCAGCTAAAGTTCCTCTCATGAACCCTCTCCAATAGTTGATGCTTAGGGCAAACGTAGGCAACAAAGATTATATTTACCCTGAACACTCCCCTAAATGCCAATCATTTTCAGTTCAGGGCGTTCCTGAGATGTAGTATTTGTACAGTCAGTAACCTTCACTGCATTCCCACATCCATCCTGCATGCTGGACACGTGAAAAACAAGGAAAGAAAGATAACCTCACCTTATGCTATAGCCATGTGATCTCCAAAAATCTCATTTTTAGTAATACGGAGCCTACACTTGTCACCACAACAAGATCAGATGGGAAGACAGCAAGAATTTAACAAGGGGGATAAAGAAAGAGACCGACAGCTTACCTAATCCCCATCTATGTATACAAGTAATACTTCTATACTGGTCGTATGAATATATTATGTTTGGTGGTATTGTGACATTTTTTGATAACAGTATCAAGAAATACTCTAATGCTATCCTTATTCTTCATTAAAAATGCAACATTCTCATTTTAAAGGATTTTAAACTGTCTAATCAATCTTCCCTAAAACATGAGACAGATTTAAAGCCAAGATAGAATAAAGTCTTTGATTCTTGGACACAGCTGTAATTTGAAATGAGTGCTAGAGTACTTTTTTAGTAAGTAGAGTTTGGTTTTCTAAAGAAATGAAGCTGATGTGATCAAGTCGTGTGTGTGCTAGTCTATGACTCTTTCCTGATTAGATTTTTGCATGGTTTGGTTGAACATACATCAAGACAGAAAAAAAAAAAAAATAAAGCCGCAAACAACAAAACACAAGTCAGCACTGTCACGGGTGAGAAGGGTTATTTTAGTAGCTCACTCTTATTAGACACCAGAGAATCCACAATAGTGAAAGTCATTGTGAATGTCTTGTCCACAAGCAAAGATTCAGTCATTGCATGCACCTTTTTAGGCATCTGAAAATCTAATCGTCAAACACAAAGTCAGAGGAATTCCAGGTTCACACGTGCATGGCTTACAGAATAAATTCCATTTTATTTTGCAGATAGATGAGCTATTACACTGAGGATTGTAAAACTTTTTTGGAATTAAAATAGAGGAGGAAGAAAGAAAAAGAACATATACCTAAATCTTTCTTTAAGATTTAATGATGGTCTACTTCTAAGAACAACCTGTTGGGAGGGCTGGTTTTATAGCCTCACAAAACTGCAGTCTGGGTTACCCTTGGTATACTGTTCCTTCCTTGCCTGCTCTTTGTGGGAAAATGTACTCTCCACTATCAATATACATGAAGTCAACTTCCTTAATCAGTTTAAAAGCCTTTTGAAAATGTATTTTGTGGGTGTCTCACTAGCTGAATCTTTTATTTATGGGCATGTACTGGGATGGTCATTTGAATTTTTGTTGTAAGTCCGTATTTTATTATGCATTTTATTTGTTCTTTATTGAAAGCTTTCTGAAGCTCTAAAAAAAATGCTGGGCAAGTGATTGAATAAAAGCAAACTCATTTCAAAACCCCTCCCTGATCTTTCTGTCTCTTCCCACTGCAGATATGCGCATACCCACATTTCTGCCCCCTATTTCATAGCACACACCACTACTTTCTTTTATTTTCATCTTCTGTGAAAACCTAAACAATTTGTGCCGTTTCTAAGAACAACCAGCATCAGCATGCTAATAGATGTGATAGAAACTGCAGCAAGTCTATTTATTTTGAAGTAAATCTTCAGAAACTGAGGAGCCCCCTTATTTTCCTAAAAGTTTAGGATTTTTTTCCCATGAGGTTTCTCTTTATGCAAGAAGATTCATAAAAAATAAAGTTAAATATCACTCACAGGTTTTTTGGAAACTTTTCAAGTTTAAAGAATACAATTTTGAGATCATTCTTCCACTTTCTTTTGTAAAAAGGAATCCTTCATAACTTTAACAATTTTTTGTGTGGGAAAAATACTTTTTTCCTGAAAAGAGAATGAAAGAACAGTATGTGCCATTTTCTGACTTGCTTTGTATTTTCCTGTGCTGTTCCCCATACATTGGCAATCCCTCAAAATGGGCAATTCCACAGACAGATGAAGTCACAGCATCCAACTCCATAAAGATACTTCCCATTTAGACTTCTGGCCTCCTCTCACTTTCCTTTGGAAACTGATGAAAGATAAAATCTTAAAGGAAGCCAGTGATATGTTCAAGAGCTTTTTACTACTGCCTGGCCATGCTGCAGGAGTAAAATACTGCCCCAGGTTCCAAAATAGCATCAGTTTTTAACAGAATATCTGCTGATAGAGTTACACAGAAATACAGAAATAAAAATGAAAGATGTAGATGAATACCAAGGAGAATTTTCTTAAGTGAAAAGTATATTAGGTTGTAACCACCACGGGAAATAAAGAAAACCCTTTTATTTGGAACCTTGAATATTCAATCAGACAGATGAAGAGGAAATACATAACTGAAAACAATTGGCAATATCACATCCTACATCATCTAATCCATCCTCCCAGCTCTTTTTTCAGGAATGTTGAGATTGTAGATACCTCCTAAATGTGCCTGTCCACAGTCAAGTTATTGGACATTTACTCATGAGTCTCGCCACACAACTTCCCCTTTATTCCAGATCATTCTGCTTAGAGACAAAGGAATCTCTTTGTGTTTATATTTTACTGAAAAGGTTAAGTCAACATCCCTTAGCATGATAAGCTATATAACATATATCCAGCTTATAACTCTATAGGAACACCTTTTTTAGGTTTGTTACCCACATTCAGTGGGTCTTTAGCACCAATGGCATGCATGTTTGTCAATAGATTTACAGCAGTGATTTTATAAATTACACAACCATGTGATGAAGAGCAGAACAGGTGATTAACTACATTAACCACACACCTTTGACCAGGTCATTTGTACTCTGTCCACTGATCTATCACCTCTGTGTGAGAAAACCTAACTGAGAATTTCAAGAAAACAATAGAACTGCTGACAGGTCAGCCCCCAAAGGGCTCAGATACTAGTATTTTCTTCAGCACTTGTGAATAAGAGTCATATGCTGAAGTCAGGTAGATGAACTCTTACTGCACTTTAACAGCACATGGTCCAGCTGGACACAGATCGACACACATACAGTTCATGCCTTTTTTTTTTTTTTAAACCTGGGTGAAAATCTGTGACAGCTTGAATGACTGAACACCTGTAAAGTTGTGATGCTTACTTTGTACAAAAATAAAAGTTTCAGTCTGACTGAGCTAGAAATCTTGTAAGAACATATTTCCCCTAAGTATTTTGCACGACACTTAGGTCAAGAGGAGTTTTTAATCACACTGCTACTTAAGGGTATGAAAAAGATAGCTGGAGATTAAATATTCTTTGGAGCAAGCATCCTTGACCTGGCAGGGGGTGGGGGGTTGAACACGAAAATGACGAACACACTGTCACCACACATTCTGATTTGTATCTTTCCAAGAGGAGGGCACACTCAAACAAAACATCTCCAGCCTCTTTCAGAAAAGCTGAAGCCAGAGAAGTACCTATTACTTGTCTACATGATTTTTCATATGCAGATGCAACTGCACCTTTATTAACCTCTAAGCACACAGGAACCTTTAACACCATGGATGTCATGGTGCTGCAATGACCTAAGGTGTGCTGCTGAGGAGTAGGAGATAATAGTTTGGTTTTGGTGTCTCTAGGACATTTCTTCTCCATGAGGCCAGAATGAGTTTAAGTTTATCCAGCCAGATGTGGTCATTGAACATAGATTACTCCATCTGAACTAGTCACTTTTGATTTTCTCTACAATCAACAAAGAGAAATGGGTGCTTTTGGGACACAGTTTGTTTGACTGATTTTAGATTTCAACAGTAGGATGACAGCAATCACATCATAAAGGAATCATAGAACGGTTTGGTTGGAAGGGACCTTAAAGATCATCTAGTCCCACACTCCCCCCCGCCCCCCGCCCCCCGCCATGTACAGGGTCACTGTATAGTACAGTACAACAGGACTACAACAGTAGACTGTACTTCTCTCTACTGACCATAACTGAAGCCCATGCTGATTAGCTCAAATGCATATACCTAAAAATCTCTGCAGCTACAGATGATGTGTAGCATGTATGTACAGAGAAACCATAATGGGAGTTCTAGTAAGAAAAGGTGGGACAAGGGAGTAATTAAATAAAATCTCATCTTTTCATATTCAAAATTTAAATATAGAATATAGTAAAGTGACTGAACAACAATTAACTGACAGAGTTAATGAGATGGGGAAAAAACACTCCAAAACAGAATGAGCACCAGGTTTGGTGTATCAGGATTCCTGTGTGTACCTTGCAAATTTACAATGTCAAATTGACATAATTTGAAGGAGATGGAGGGCATTATCCTAGAAAAAAAAGAGAAAACATGCCTATTTGTAATTTGCATATGCATATTTATTTATTCGATATAGCAGAAAATTCTGCTGTTCTCTGAGCGGCACCTTTGCATCTTACAAATTTCTCCCCATTTGCACAATTAGTGCTGGCAGATAAATGTGCTGGCTGGTGAAGCATTCTCTTCTACCCCCTCCCGTGCCAAGTGCACAGGCCCTCAGACACCTTGTTGAAACACAAAGCAGGAACATATCACTGATAGGCTAACCTGCAAATGCTGGATCATAATCCAGTATGAAACTATTCTCTGTTGGTCATGTAGAGTGGTGGGACCTCTAATGTGTACTCGCCAATAAGGTGGATATATAGGCTATAACCTGCACGAGCTACAAAGAGATATGTGAGGTCCAGAAAATACTACTTATGATGAGCTGAACATGTGGTATGGATAGTGGTTAGGGCTGCAAAGTGTTCATCTCCTGAAACATCAACAACCCAACTGGTCAATAGTCCAAAAATCAGAACTTCTGAGTTCTGCTTCCAGCTTTGACCTGTTCTGTTAATTTGCATGAAAGCCCTGGATTTCTCAATATCTCTGTTTATTCATTGGTACAGCAGTTGTGTACTGTATTACAGGCTGTAAAGCTTAACGGTCATAAATTGTTCCTTATTGCTCATTCCCAGAAGAATCAAACACAAAACATACGTGTTTCCTCATATAAGACATTTTTCCCCTGTATTACTCTTTCTCTCACTGCAGACCATGCTCAGAAACACAGATAAAGGAAGAACAGGTTAATGGAGATATCATCTGTAGGGGCCAAGAGGTACCCCTTGGCTACTTCTCCTAGGCCACGTAGACCTCTCCGGAATAAGGAAGGGATTTTTCAATCAGACATCAAATTAATAAGGCACTTCTGATGCTCCATTCCTGCAGGAAGACATTAGTAATTTGTTTGTTCCAAAGGAGCCACTCATATTCACACAAAATGGCATTTAAATGTTAATCGAGTCAGGGGATGGGGAGTGCTTGCCAATCACTACGCAACTTAAGGTCAAGGTTTTTGTCTTAAAGGAGGACTCAGTGTTAATTTTAAATTTAAAATTCTTGACAGATAGCAGGTTTTCAAATGTCTGCTACAATCTGGCTTGTTTGATTCATTTTAATGAGCAAGTAACTCCTGGTAAAATGAAGGATTCCCCATGTCTTCAAGGAAATGGAAGGGCAAAAAGGCACTGTGGACTAATCCTGCATCCAGTATGGGGAACAGGAAGCAAAACCAATTTAGACTCCCATTCATCTCCTTGCTCCCCACATAGAGACCAAAAAGACTAATTTACTTTCCTACAAACACTAGGCAATTATTGGAGATTTCAGTTTAAAAGGGAAAAAAAAAAAAGTTCTCAATATTAAATTCAGCTTTGACTCTCCGTGCTGGAAGAACATTTTGTGTGCATGTCTGTGCACATGTTTGGTTTTCTTGTTTCTGTGCTTTACATTCTTCGATAGGTTTGGAGGTTTTTTGTTCTGTTCTGTTGTTTGGTTTTTTTTTAACCTTCAGAGTGTAACTTTTAAGTAGTATAAGGAACCTGTGATCTTTTCCTGCCTTTTTTTCCAAATGTGTCAGCCCCCAAAAAGAGCCAGAGGGCTTTGCTGTATTTACCCCTGGCTGTTGCAAGCTGGGGCTAGGGCTGACATCCCTCTCGAGCATTTCTCGCCATCTCCGCACAGGTACATGACACATTGTCATATTTCCCAGACAGCCTTGCAGGGGGTGATGGATTCAAGTTGCCACTAACTCAAACTTGTAACCTGAGCCAGGTGAGAAGATACAAGGGCTGCCTCTGCTGATTTCCTTCCTGAGAGAAGCAACATTGGTAGGGAATGAGAAGGGCTGTGAGTGATCAGTGCAATCATTGAGATACCAAAAGTTTTGCAGATGGCCTATAGAGAGGGAGTGAAGTTAAACTCTGTTTGTGTTCAGGAGAGAAATAGTATTTCTAGTGTGCAGTGCATGCAGCGGACGAAGGAGGACACATGGATTTCATAAATGAAAGAGGCCATATGAATGTCACTCAGAATAACTTATTTCTTTCTGTTGATGAGGTCTTCCATATAACTACCCCAGACACAGAGACAGCCAAGTTAGCTGAAATGAACTCCACACTAACTATTGATAGGAATAGTGGGAAAGAATTTACTTTGCTCTCTTCTTAGATCAATGAAACTAACTTCCACTGTTTCCTGTGGTTAGACTGGAGAGTCACATCTACTCTGCTGAAACATATGTTGGTGGTGTACAGATACAGATGCACAGAACTCATGGACCTGGATACCTAGTGCTGTCTGAGCTTCTGTGGACCAGTGTCTCTCTGTTTCATTCCCCACTCCCCTAAAATAGATGAATAGCATTTGCATGACTCACCAGAACATTTAATGATGTTGAGATGTTCGGACTAAGCAACACATAATTGTTTTACATACACAGTATTTGAAGCATGAAAGGTTTTGACTGCTTTTGCCCCACCTAATTAAAGAGGACAAGCCTCCACCATTTGACTTTATAGAAAATGGAGAGATGGGTGAGAATTAGTACTCTCCAGGGAGCTATTCAGTCCAGCATGTTAAGACGTCCAAGAATGTTAAGACTTCTCAGTTAGGTGGAATGAATCTGGACATGAAAAATTGTTATGGTGCTGGAACTATCTCTCCATTATATACATACAGAGACCGTAACAAAGAGGCTGCTGAACTGTAATCTTGACCTCTACATGTTTCAGTAACATTTCACAACCCCATAATGCACATGGCTGGTTCATTTATATGCCATCACCATAGACATATATCGTTTTCATGATTATACTGGAAAACATACTTTCTCTCACTGAGTTGGCATGCAATTGTACTGAACTGATTTGCTGACAATCTCTCAGGCCTCTTAAAATCTACAGGGCAGAAGAATGCTAAAATCCCATAAAACTAAATAAAATCGAGCATATGGACTCAGAAGTAATTTCAAGAAAAAGAAAGAGATCCACCTTATGAAGTCATGTAGCACAACCTTCCCCAAAAGGGGAAGTATGTTCCCCAAAAATATACTGCTTAATTTGCTGTTATTTCAAAGCAACCAAAAAGCTTTGAGTCTCAGCTTTGATAGTTTCTGGCCTGTGTGATGGTACTTAGGGAGAACTTTCTATGGATATATAGTCCCTAATTATTGGATTTTATTTATTTATTTATTACTATTTGCTTTCTTTTTCCTTATTGTGTAATTCATTCTGAACTTCTTGTGCAATTTTTTCCTTCTTATGCCAACACTTTTTATGGAGTTACCTAAATTCTTATAGTTAATCAGGAAAGAGATTGATGAAATGTGTTACCTTTGCATTTGTTCATGGAATGAGTAAGTTCAAACATACAGAAATAAATTCCTTAGTCGTCCTGAATACTTTAATTTATAAATGATAGGTCACTTTTTTTCTGTGGAGTAAATAACAGTAAGATGGTAGCATACAGAAATATGGCACTAGTAAGTGTCACCACTGTTATCTTTTCTTCATTTCTCATTTAAGGAAACTAAAAGACCATCCGAGGAGGTCAAGCTGGCAAATAATAATAATATAAAACTCATTGTTTAAGGCAGTAGTAGAACAAAACTTCTTTGAATAAAATGAGATCAGTCTATGATCTTCCATTCCAAGAAAAAGAATATCTATAGGCTCCATCAGATTTGGTTAGTTACAGAAGCAGTTAAATAATGTCAAACTATTAATGTAATCTGCAACCTAAGCACTGTGAGTTACCTACAAGAATTTCTAATCCACACCTTCCCAGACAAGTGTTCACATCATTATCATGTCTTTGAATAAGTCTATGTCAAGATCAGAACTGGATTTAGAACTAGACTGGAAATTGGGAGAACTAAGTTCCCATCCAGTTTGTCAGTAATCACCTCTAATCTTGGGAAATTAATTTAATTTCTCTCAGCCTCTGCTTTTATTCCCTGTCTTAATCCTTGATAGTTTTACTTGGAATTGGACAGTCTTTCAGTGGGGACTATACTTGAATGAGTGCATGCACAACACTTGGCACAGTGGGATCTTCATGTTGGTGGTGACCACTGGGTGCTACTGAAATACAGATCAATAGTAATAGTCAAAGCAACTATCCTTCTTCCCTCATTCCACCTTCTTCTCCACCAGAAACAAACAAGTAAACAAACAAAACAAACCAGGCTAAATAAATGCATAAGTAAAAAGAAAAAAAATCCATTCATTGTTCAGATTATTATACCAAGCAAAGAATAAAAAAATATATTATAGGACCTCTTCAGATACTAAGGTTAGAGAATTCAAAGAGAGACAAAACCCACCAAATAACCCTGAAAGAAGAAATTCTGTATTTTGACTGTTTAAGCTCTTCTCTGGACTTTGGTTTCCTGGTTTCTTTCAGATGCTCATTTCATATATAAAGAGATGGCTTTGTGTGGCCAAAAACTGCCCATTTTTTTTGAGCATCCTGATCTATGTAGTGTCTTGTAGCCTGAAATACAATCACTTTTTGGGAAAATAAAATCCAGGGCATTTCAGTAAGTGTGGAAAAAAAAATTACTTTTGCTTTGTCTGGGGAAGCAAGAGAAGGAGTTAAAGTTAAGATGAACCAAACACATGAATGCACTGTGCCCGCTGGGGTCTGGCTGTATAGTCATTATACAAGGTCAGGGTCTCACTTCCATTCCTCCTAGTGTAATTTAGGTAAAACCACCACACAATGCCTGACCTTTCCATGGGACAAGCTCCCTGCCTCCCTCCTGACATGCTGCAGTAAATTTGTGTGTAATTAAACATAACGTTCCGACATGCTGGGTCTCTGTGGCCACCTGGCCTCCCCTCTCCGGTTGACCTTTTAGATTGAATCCAGCACAGACCACCAAGTCTGGGAAATGGCTAGTATCGGAGTGTGGTGCAATAAAGCAAGACATGTCCGCTCAGATTAAAACATGTTCCCTGCTTCCCCCTCCACTTGGTCTGGCGGAGCCTGCATTGCACTTCATGTTCTGTGTTGAATCAGGAGCAGGAGTCACAGGAGAAGAGTAGGAAGGCATCTTTGGTCCTCGATGATGCTTCAGCTACCCCTTTGGCACAAGATACTACCAGGTCCCAGCCACAATAAAATCTAATGGGGAAAACATCAAGTATGTGGGAAGACCAGGTCCTTCTCTAAGGAGTTCCTGATCTGAACAATCATCTTTGGAAGGATGAAGACTCTTCACAGTAGGGTCTTCACAAGGTTACATGTGTTGTTGCTGGTCTGGGCTGATCTAGTCATCTATCAGACAGCATAATAACTCTGGATCATGAAGGTGGGAGGAGATGTGGAATAGCCAGATTAAAAGCCTAAGAATTAACTACAAAAATGTCCTCTAGTCCACAGGAGTTCGCTTAAAAAAAACATGACTTCTGCTTGTAGGAAGCTATGGCAAAATACAATGATATGGTGCCATAAGGGATATGTTTAGAAATACATCTGCTTTGAAAAAAAAACACTACATGGCAATACTGGACATCTAAATACATCCTTTGGAGGTTGCAGATACCATTCTGGAAGGACTACAAGAGCAAATAGATGTTCCATAGGACTTGGTTACAAGATTGAGAGTCAACTCACCTATCTTCATTCATCTGTATCTACATTTCAACTAGTCTTTAGTTCTACTTTATAGTCAAAGACAGAAACTGGAATTCCCACACATTGGACCAGCCTGGACAGCTATGCTGGGTAGAGGTTTCAACCATTTAGATCCATAAAGATCAGTTAGAGAAATCCCACCCCAACTTCTTCATTTACACACTGACCACCGAGTACCATTGCAGCGATATAAAGGGATCTTGAAGGTCCTTTAGGGTACTGAAAGTCAGACTGGCTGTTCCCAGCTATATCAACCTCAGTATATTCAAGTGAAATGACCTCTTTGTGCTTCATTTTTTCTAATAAAAAAAAAAAGAAATAAGATAGTGTAACAATAATATGAAAAACTATGTTCCTCTAAATTACAGTAGTATATTACCATCAGCTATGACTAGCACTGTCTAGAATAATCGAAAGTGTGAGAAGCCTGAAAATGAACAATTTTGAAATAACATTCCTTCAAGCAAATGGTACTGCAAATCTGGGTACATCCCTTGGAAACATTTCTTTGCCATGACAGGCGTTTAGGACTAAGATTAACTTCCTGTTAGTAGGAAACATCATTATCATGCTGGTTGTTTTCTGCATCAGTAATGAAGACACCACAAGGGAAAAAGCACTGCAATATACTTTCAGACCAGTCTCCATCATTAGAAACTCTGCTGTTTATCATCACCTTCCTTCACAGGCAATCCTAACAAGGAAGTGGTGGTATCTTAGGCATCTAAATGACCTTTTGGGTTCAGGATTTTCAGACACACCATATCAAACTTGCTACTAAAATCTTATCACATAACCTTCCCTCTGCTTTCTCTTTACACTCTGATGATAATAATTCTCCACCCCATCTTGCTCACGGCTCACGATCCCATTGTCCTCTAGAAGTTTCATGATATTTTCTCCGTCTTTACATTCCATTATTTTAATGGGGAGAGAAGTTAGATTTATAGGATGGTAATTGCCAGGACCAGAAGTAAGAAAGAGAAAAAAACTATATTTTTGTAGGTCATCCAGCCATTTCCCTTGCCAGTGTCTGAATGTTCCTTCCTGCATATGTTCATCTGTTTTGCCCAATGTGCCTGTAAGTCTCCTCAGCAATGGATTTTCCACCCTTTCCTTTGGGAGATCATGGCCTGATATACTCCACTGCCAGCAAGTGTTTTATTCCTGATATTTATTGTGAGTTTTTCTTTGCTTAATTGTATCCCATTACTCTTAGTTATATCCCCATGGACCATCTTAAATAATTCCTTCCATCATTGGCATCTTTCCCCTTCAAGTTTATGTATTTATTTCTTGTCCTATTAACCACCTTTTAAGGAAAACACAATCTTTCAGCATCTTCATCCTTGAGATATAGAGGAGACGTCTCTACCTCCACCACTTAAGGTCATTCTTCCTGTTCTGAAAATCACAGAGATATCTAGGTAATTTCGTCTGTCTATAAACACAAACAATAGTTAAGAGAAAATGGATAACCTTTACTACATACTGGAAGGTTAAGAGTGTCAGAAGAAACAGCTGAAAGAAAAGGGTTTGCACTAAAGTGACCAAATTCATCTAGTAATCTTAAAACCATAACCAAGGGAGTTCTCTGGTACTGTTTCTTTATGGGATCTTAGGAAAAGTGACCCACATTGAATCGGCCTCCTTACTAACCTTTACTTTGTCCTGCAGGGTGAATGATACACTGCAACACTCCTCTAAAAGATAAAATAAAACCAAAGACCTGAAAAGAAAATGCATCATTTCAGGAGTATCAAGAAAAATATCTGGACTGAATCAAGTAGCTTGGTTCTTTCTGTCACCCTCTTGCAAATTAGCAGTTCTTAACTTTCTCATAACCAGCAAAGTTCTTGCTGGATGAAAAATCTGTTTCCTGCCCACTTTGAGTTTTAAGTCTGTCTTTTGCAATTTCTAAGGAATTAAAATACAGGATTTCAATTCAATTATAAGGTGCAGATTTAGTTGCAAAGTGCATGTTAGTGCTAGACTTCAGTATCAGCACCACCATCATACTTCTTATACCATCAGGGTGCAATAAGGATTACTTAGTTAATGTCTGCAAAGAGCTAGAAAGTGCTGTTTAAATGTTATTCTTATAAGCTCTTTGGGTTTTGGGGCTGGTTTCATTTCTGTTGAAACTGTCACTAGTACATCCTTGACCTTTTGATTCAGCTGCAGCACTTTTGGCAAGAGAACTCCCTTTTGAGGCTGCTGGTATTTCATCCATTTGATTTACCCCTGAGCCTGAAGAACACTTATTTGCAATTAGAGTTAAAGCATGGGACAAGGGCTGTGGAGTTAGATCTTCAGCCCTGGCCGAAAATCTGCAACATGGAAATTATCAAAAGAGGAAGCAGAAAACAGACACAAAGTGTGTCTGTGTCGAGTCCCTCTTGCCAACATCCTCCTATTGCAGCTTTTGAAGTGGGAGGAAGAGATGTAAATCAAATCCAACAGAGTCTTAGATAGAGTAGAACTGACATTTGAAGCTGCAATACCTTAAAGTCAATATCATTACCTCTGATATTTACTGTAGCATACAATGCTTAGATGAAATGGTAAAGTTCACCTATTCTTCCCATACACACTGCATTGTCATATGTGGTGTTACACACGCACTCACATACTCACACACACACACGCACACAGAGAAATTCGAATTAGCTTAATCTAAGCATCCAGGGTGAACTTTCATCTAAGGACATCTGTTTCTCAGGCTCTCCGAAGTGCTGTGTTAATAGGTGAGACACTTTTAAAATACAATTCAGCTTATATATAGGTTATCTCACTCAAAGGCTTTTTCCAAGCATAAATGCTGGTAGTATTTGTGATGGGTTGTTGTGAAGACTAAAATTACTAAAGAGATATAGTGTCTGAAGGGGGCAAGGTTTGGGACTTTTCAGGTGGGTGCAAGATAACAAGGCTCTCACCTGCACTTAGACATCTGCAGTTCGACAGTCAGGACTTTTTGTTTGTAGTCAATGGAAAGAAACAAGCAAGCCCTGGAAACACACAGTTGAGTTATCTGAAATGTGTATCTCAGAACGCAATGAATCATTCTCAGGAGAGGAGTATTTCTCTCCACTGACCATAAAGGGAGTCTAGCATAACTAGTCCAGACTTAGATGTCTCTCTTTTGTCCTTCAAGGTTAGGACAGATGGATCTTACCTCAGGTTATATTTTTTCTTTATTTACAGATTTGTAATACAGGGGAAAAAGGAGACTGTGGCACCAAGGACTCCTTCAATTTCTTCCCAGTTCTCTACTGAAGCTCTGGAGTCATCTTCTGTAAACTTATCAGAATGGTGTGGAATCTCATTCATTCAACTTAGGCACTGAAATCTTTGAGCTATTTCTAAATATATCCATCAATTTCCTACTTTACCAATGGGTCTGCTGAGTGCCACTGAAGACTTCCAGAGAAAAATCTTCATGAACTTAACCACTGGACTACCGCTGCTCAGGTCACTACACTATTAATGGAGGAACTGAGTCTAAGTTACTTTGTCCTAATGCAAGAATATCCTTTAAACCATATACTGGATATTATTTTGTATTTGTTGAACTACTTGTCATGATCTGACATACATTCCTTAAGCAAAGCAAGGTGATGTCCAACTTTCAAGTAAACTCTATGTTTCAGTTCTCTTTTCAGTGAATGAGTACATCTTCCCATTTACTTTTCATGTCTTTAAAAAACATATTATATACTGTCATCTCTTTTAATGCAAATCTCACCTTGACATCACTTGTGCCAAGCTGAGCTGTTCTACACTGAACTCAAACCCTCCTTCTGTAGCCATGCAGAGCACAGACCAAGATCTCAGCAAGTGTCTGCTGTCTCAGACACTCACATCTTACTATTGCCGCAATATTGCCTCAGAAAGGACCCAGTAGCATGGAACAGTCTACAACAGAGAAACCTAAACTTTTAGTTTAGACTACCCCTGCTGGCAGTGGGTAAAGGCTATGTGGAAACTCCTGGACCACTGCAGGGACAGGGTTACAATCTCCTGTCTGGTCACCTGAGAGACAGGAGTGTTGTAGGCTTAAAGCAAAATATCCTGATGATTACAGCAAATGACTGAGACAAGAATTTATTTGAGCAGATAGCAATTCTAGGGCTATTTCAAGGGATGCCAGTGTTTCTAGATGCCAGAATACTCCACACTCCAAGTGGCTTAGGTTGTTTCTCCTAAGAAATGAAAAGAAACACCCACAAAAGTACAAAAGCACTCTCCCTCTCAGTTCTCAGTTTCATTATTAATAAACCCAGAGTTACCTCCCCGAGAATGACCACCAAGACGATGTCAACTCTCTTGACTTCAAAAGGAATCCTGCTCATTTTCATGCCTTTGTAATTTTACATGAATTAAACACTTTAATGTGATCAAGAGATGCATTCATCAAGTATGGCATTATCTTGGGAGACAGAGGTACTTCTTTTTTCCCTGTTTTCTTGATGGAAATATTCTTTCCACTATTTTGCCATTATTTGAAGGTTTGGCCTTCAAGAATAATCATTCCTATTACTCAGTACCAGCCAAAGTGGAAACAGCAAAACACACAGAGAAACAGAGAAGACAACACTGGAATGAACAAAAAAATCCTGCAAAGCACTTTCAATTTTTTAGAGAGGATTTAAAAAATTGACAGTTTTCTGTTGCTAGCTGACTAGTTCGCTGTACCTCTAGCCACAACAAGCAATAATAATGAAGCTTTACACTTTTTATTTCTTTACCTGAGTTTCTCAAAACTCTTGACTAAATCTGAACTTGGCAGCCTGGCATCTGGGAAACCTAAGTAGGCTTTGCTACGAATTCTTTTTCAGCTGCTCTCAGGATTCATTATTCAAAGACATGTGCTTAGATGGCAGGAGTTAACTTTTTATAGGACAGAGGGCCAGTGCTGGAGTAGATTTGTTTTTCGTGCCAGGGAGCATAACAAACTCTAATGGGAAACGGTGTTTCCTGCCTTAAACATATCAACTCCAATGAAAAAAAAAAAAAAAAAGGTGGCATCTCCTTTTCTTTGTTGGTGATATCAGTGCTTACTCAAATTGTCTTTCCCCACAGTCCCTGGATCTCAGCTTTCCATTTAAAGAGCTTTCTTGCTTTAAGCATGTGCCAAGGTCTAGGCCTCAGTTTACTCCCTCCTTTTTATAACTTGTCTTTTTTTCAAACACTAACTGGTTTTGGCTACGGGCAAGGGAGCCTTTCTCACTTTGGCCCTTGTTCTCTGAACAGCAGTTTCTCTTACTTTCTGCTTCATGGATTACCGTGAAATCACACTTGAATTTCTGTTTTTTCCTGCGTTAATGGGGCTACACTTGGAAGTCCTGAGACTTAAGTTATGCTTAATCTGTTAAGGATGTTCCATATTCTCACTGCCCCCATCTTGAGGGAGCTGATATTTTATTCACCTGAAGTGTGACAATTTTTAGCTATTCTGGGACACTCATTGCTTGGAAACTGTTCTGCAAAGTGTTTTGCATTTTAAAGTGCAGATTAATGTTTCCCTTCTAAGAGCATCAGGTCCCTTAAATGAGATCATTCTACTTGTAAGGACTGCAGTCTCGTTTTACGGCAGTAAGTCCATTGGGTCTAGCTCCTGCCGATCCTATCAATACTCTCTGGCATCCTGAAATAACTTTACAACGAGCGGAAATGCCTGCTGGAGAAATCCGTCAGCCCTTTGATAGAAGGAGGAACTTAGTGTGGTCATGCAGCTCTTCTTCATGCAGCTCATGATAGAGGTATGGGAAGTAGAACCCATGTTACAAGCAATAGGAGGTTTCTCTAGACTTGTCCAGGCATACTCCATCCTAGTCCCAAGCAGCTGGAAAGACAAAGACACATAGTTTTTATCCTATACTCCTCCTTCTCTATAGTCTCTCTTCTTAACATGAGAATAGGGAAAAAACAAGAACCAAGGCCTTCAATTTGTGTGCTGAGACTAAAGTCCATGCATAATACCAAACCTTTTGGAATCACTTGTCTGAAAGCTTAAATTGAAGGACTTGGGGAGTGGGGTCCAAAGTGGCAACGCTCACTCCATCTTATCGAACTAGAGAATAAGCTAGGCTGACCAAAACAGTGAAAAATGTTCCTTAGTTGCCTCCCAAGATGAGAATCAGAAGGTCAACAACCTCAAGGGTGTGTATGGCTCCAGTGGACCTCCTTGCCTTGCTCCTGGTAAACCTCCATGCTTGATTACCTCTCCGAAATAACTGTATGTCAATGTACGTATGCAGCATGGGGAATAAACAGGAAAAATTAGAGATCTGTGTGCAGTCACAGGGCCATGATCTCATCGCAATTACAGAGACACGGTGGGATATGCGTCTTGCATGACTAGAATGCTGTCATGGATGGTTATGTACGTTTTAGGAAAGACAGGCCAGCAAGGCGAAGTGGTGGAGTTGCTCTCTATGTAAGACAGCAACAGGAATGTATCAAGCTCTGCCTAGAGGCAGATGAAGAACAAGTCAAAAGCTTATGGGTCAGAATTAAGGCACAGGTTAATATGAGTGACACTGTTACAGGTGTTTACTACAGGCATACATAGTCCAAGAGATTCCTGCAGAGCATTGATGATAACTTTTTGACACAGGTGGTGGAGGAGTAAATGAGAAGTGCTCTGCTGGACCTTGTACTAACAAAGAAAGAAGGACTGGCTGGGCATGTGAAGCTTGGGGGCAGCCTTGGCTATAGTGACATGAGATGGTAGAGTTCAAGATCCTGTGTGGAGGAAGCATGGCAATAAATACGACTACTGCCCTGGACTTCAGGAGAGCTAACTTTGGCCTCTTCAAGGACCTACTTGGAGGCATCCCACGGGTTAGGGCTCTGGAAGGTAGGGAAGTCCAAGACAGCTGGTTAAGATTCAACCACCACTTCCTCCAAGCTCAAGATTAGTACATCCCTATGAACAAGAAATCAAGCAAAGGGGGCAGGAGACCTGCATGGATAAGCAAAGAGCTTCTGGCAAAACTCAAAGGGAAGAAGGAAGTTTATGGAACGTGGAAAAAGGGTCAGGCCACTTTGGAGGGATATAGGAACGATGTCAGAGTATGCAGCGATGCAGAGAGGAAAGCTAAGATCCACTTGGAATTAAATCTGCCAAGGGATGTCAAAGACAACAAAAAGTGCTTCTTCAAGTACATCAGTAGCAAAAGGAAGGCTAGGGAAAATCTAGGCCTGCTGTTGAACAAAGAAGGTGCCCTGGTGACAGAGGCTATGGAGAAGGCGGAGTTACTGCAGCCTTTGCTTCAGTCTTTACGGTTAAGGCAGGCCCTCAGGAATCCCAGACCCTGGAAATAAGAGAAGGCGGCTGGAGAAAGAGAGGTTTTCCCTTGGTTGAGAAGGATCAAAGAGATCCTTTAAGCAAACTGGACACCCACAAATCCATAGGCCCTGACACGATGCAGCCATGAGCACTGAGGGAGCTGGCAGATGTTATTGCTGAGCCCCTCTCCATCATCTTTGAAAGGTCATGGAGAACAGGAGAGATGCCTGACAACTGGAGGAAAGCCAATGTCCCTCCAGTCTTCAAAAAGGGCAAGAAGGAGGACACAGGAAACTACAGGCCAGTCAGTCTCATCTCCATCCCGGGAAAAGTGATGGAACAGCTCATTCCGGCTGTAATCGCTAAACATGTGGAGGAACAGAAGGTTATCAAGAGCAGTCAAGACAGCTTCACTAAGGGGAAGTCAGGGTTGACCAATCTGATAGCATTCTACAATGGCCTGAGTGGCTGGGGACATGAGGGGAGAGCAGTGAATGTTGTGTGCCTTGACTTCAGCAAGGCCTTTGACCCTGTCTCCCATAGTATCCTCGTAGGTAAGCTGAGGAAGCGTGGTCTAGATGAGTTGACAGTGAGATGGACTGAGAAGTGGCAGAATGGCAGAGTGTCCTGGTTCGGCTGAAACAGAACT